>NC_064645.1:407918109-408221140 GCF_023864345.2 Schistocerca serialis cubense
TGAATCTACAAATGCCAGAAACGTAGATTTGTCTTTTCCTTAACCTGTCTACAACCTCTGGTTCTGTCAGTTTATCCATATCCCATCTCCTTAAATTCCCACCTTTTTGCAGTTTCGTCAGTTTTAATCTACAGTTCATAACCAATAGATTGTGGTCAGAGTCCACATCTACCCCTGGAAATGTCTTACAATTTAAAACCTGGTTCCTAAGTCTCTGTCTTACCATTATATAATCTATCTGAAACCTTCCAGTATCTCCAGGCCTCTTCCGCGTATACAACCTTCTTTCATTGTTCTTGAACCAAGTTTTAACTATGATTAAGTTATGCTCTGTGCAAAATTATACGAGGTGGCTTCCTCTTTCATTCCTTACCCCCACACCATATTCACCTACTACTTCTCTTTCTCTTCCTTTTCCTACTATCGAATTCCAGACCACCATGACTATTAGATTTTCGTCTCCCTTCACTGTCTGAATAATTTCTTTTATGTAGACCATGGCTTCCAGTTTTCAGCCGTGAAGACGTGTGTTATGCATTTCTGTCGGCATCGTGCCGTTCATCCGGAACCAGCACTTTAGCTTAATGACGATCCACTCACGGTAGTGGAGACATCGATTCTTAGGACTGATTTTCGCCGCCCAGTTGACTTGACTGCCTCAACTTCGTCAGCTTAGCGGAAGTACTGGCAGCACCTTAATGCCCTCCGTTGCCTGAGCAACAGGAACTGGGGTGCAGATCGCTCCACGCTGCTGCAGCTCTACAGAGCCCTTGTTCAATCCCGCCTTGACTATGGGAGTCTGTTTTACGGTTCGGCGGCGCCCTCGGCGTTGCGTTTACTCGACCCTGTGCACCACTGTGGCGTTTGCCTATCGACGGGAGCTTTTAGAACGAGTCCGGTGAGCCAGCCGCAGTGGCCGAGCGGTTCTAGGCGCTCCAGTCCGGAACCGCGCGACTGCTACGGTCGCAGGTTCGATCCTGCCTCGGGCATGGATGTGTGTTGATGTCCTTAGGTTAGTTAGGTTTAAGTAGTTCTAAGTTCTAGGGGACTGATGACGTCAGATGTTAAGTCCCATAGTGCTCAGAGCCATTTGAACCATTCGAGTCCGGTGACCAGTGTCCTGGTGGAGGCCAAAGTCCCTCCATTGAAGGTTGGGCGTGCACAACTGCTCGCCAGTTACGTTGCTCACGTTCGTAGTTCTCCTGCGCATCTGAATTACCGTCTCCTTTTCCCAATCACGGCGGTTCATCTCCCGCATCGGCGGCCCAGGTCAGGGCTTACGTTTGCGGTTCGCGTCAGGTCCCTTCTGTCTTGAGTCCTTCTCTTTACCAACCTCTCTTCGAGATGCATTCACGTACACCTCCATGGTGTACACCTAGGCCGCAGATTCTTCTGCATCTTTCGCCATGCCCTAAGGACTCCGTTAACCCTGCGGCTCTCCGCTATCACTTCCTCTCGATTCTCGACATGTACCGGGGTCATGAAGTGGTTTACACCGACGGCTCGATGACTGATTGTACGTAGGCTTTGCGTATGTTCATGGAGGACATATGGAACCGCACTTCTTGCCAGATGGCTGCAGTGTTTTCACTGCAGAGCTGGCGGCCATATCTCGTGCTCTTGAGCACATCCACTCATACCCTGGAGAGTTATTTCTCCTGTGTACTGACTCCTTGAACAGTCTACAAACTAATGACCAGAGTTACCCTCGCCATCCTTCGTTAGTGTCCATCCAGGAGTCCGTCTATGCCCTGGAACGGCCCTGTCGTTCAGTGGCGTTTGTGTGGACCGCAGGACACGTCGGCATCCCAGGCAACTAACTTGCTGACAGGCTGGCCAAACAGGTTACGTGGAAACCGCTTCTGGAGATAAGCATCTCCGAAACTGACCTGCGTTCTGTCTTACGCCGCAGGGTTTTCCGGCTTTGGGAGACAGAATTGCATAACAGTAAGCACAGTAAACTGCGTTTCATTAAGGAGACTACGAATGTGTGGAAGTCTTTCATGCGGTCCTCTCGCAGGGAATCAATTGTCCTCTGCCGGCTCCGCATTGGCCACACATGGCTAACGCATGGTTACCTCCTCCGTCGCGAGGACCCCACCTCGGTGTCGCTGTGGCTCACAAATGTCGGTCGTCCACCTCTTGCTGGACTGCCCACTTTTAGCTACTCTGTGGCGGACTTTTAACTTTCGCAGCACCCTACCTTCGGTGTTGGGCGACAATTCCTCAACAGCAGCTTTAGTATTATTCGTGAGGATGGGTTTTATAATTTGATCTGAGTTTTAGCGCATGCCCTTTGTCCCTCTGTGTCCTCCACCCTAGTGCTTTTAGTGTGGAGGTTTTAATGTGCTGCAGAGTAGCTGGCTTCTCCTTTTTATTCTCATGGTCAGCCAGCCATGGTAATCTGCCCTCTTGTTTTGATCTCTTCTACATGTTTCTTGCGTCTGTCTGTGGTTTTCTTGTCCAATTTTGTCCATTTTATTGTTTGTTGGCCTTCTGCCATTCTTGTGGTTTTCTCCTTTCTTCCAGCAGTGTTTTGTATGTCTCGATTATTTTACTCCCACTGTTGTGGAATTATTTTAATCGGAACGAGGGGCCGATGACGTAGCAGTTTGGTCCCTCCCCCTTTTTGTAAGCCAACCAACCACGCGCTATTCGAGAGTGGAATAACAGTGAATTATTGTGAAGATGGTTCGATGAACCCTCTGCCAGGCATTTAAGTGTGATTTACAGAGTATCTATGTATATGTAGATCCAGAGCTAGACTGACACCCTCAAGATCAATCTAAGAAGAAGGAATCTGGATTGGAGATAAATCGGTATAGGAGAAGAACGATGAAAGACGGGAGAAGTGAAGTATTGTGAATGTCCCACCCCGGCCTGCTGCTGTATCAAAGGGAAACGAAGTTGACTACGACGACGACGACTCCAAGCTGTTATTAGTTACCTGATTATACTCTCGCTCTTGTCTTTATCTGCCCTAAATAGAAAACATTATCAACTAGAACTATTACTTCATTGTCAAATTGAACTATTTCATTTTCGGTATATTTTTTATACGTTGTTTCATTCCTGCTTTAAAAATTGCGTTGTTAAATTCTTCTGTTCGCTGTTGAAGTTTTCCTGCTCTAGAGCCAAACATTTTACATGGCATCACTACAACGAAGCCGTTTTGTTTCTCCTTCCTGTTTATTCCTTTGCAGTCACCAACGCATGTAGCCATTTCTCATTGTCTTCAAGTATAGACGACACACGGCATAACGGTACTTTCAAGAGCCCTTTAGTTTAACGTCGTCTAGACATTTTTCCTTCCGTATCCTTTTCCATGAGATGTAATTTAGTTTTCCATCCGTAATGACCAAGATCTCAACGATACGTTAGGCTTCGTGGTTTCTTTTTTTTGTGCGTCATGTAAGCCACATCTTTCGGACTGTGTGCAGCGCTACAGATCGATGTGTACGTGCTCGTGAAAACAGCCAGTGAACAAGTTAGCAGGAGTGTAGCCAAGGACGTCAGTGTGTCCACAACTCAAGTCTTCATCGCAGTTTCCTATTTATAAGATGCAGATTCAAGAGACTTGACGATGTGTCTGCTTAGAAATGTTAGAACACAGGGAAAACGTCGGTAATCGATTTGTTTTTTACATTAGTCACTTTTACCACTTTTACGTTATTTTTTTCTTTTTTTATTTACTGGTAGACAAAAATTCAACTACTCGTCCGTCCCGTTTTATTCAAGTTATTTCTATCTCGGGAAATAGTTTTTTATATGAAGAAAACGGCCAATTTGTTCGCAGTGAGACATTCGTGTGCAACTGTTGCTCACCCTGTGACACTTGGTCTTCGGTCAAGAGACCATCCGCAATAGGACGATGCTTAACAGAACACCGTAGTACTCAGCCGAACCTTTATACTTACGACAGTTCCATTATATCTGGAAAGCTTTCGGTGCTTAGTTGTGTTTACGCCATGAATTATATGCAAAACGGAAAGGAATCAGGTTACGCCATAAAACTACGCTCTGAGCCTTCTTCACCGTGATTTATCTGGACAGCTGGAATCTTTAACGGCGAAGCGATCAAAATATCCAGTTCCTTAATCCACATGAGATTCAATCATGGATCATACCGAGCCGTCTCCATCGAATAAACTTACGAAATAATCCATGCTGTTAATGTTACAGACTAAATCACAATTTCTTTCGAGTTAGACTGTGTGAAAACCAGCAAACGGAATTCACAAATTAGTTAACCTGATGTTATCAACAACTATGCACCGATAAAGCAGTTTTCCTTCATCAAAATGATTTATTAATTAAAAACCAATAATTAAGTTTTTCTAACGGCTTAGAAAATTCCTAAATCATTAAGATGACTCTGCGTCCTGTAGGACAAAAGCCAGTAATTAATTAAAAAGATTAAAAGTCCAGAAATGTAAAGAGCAATTAAAGAAGACAATAAATGAATTACTGTGCCTGTGTTATTCCGAATACAACGCTTAGAAGAAACAGGCACTACTGCGACTACAGATTGTATGAAATACGTTAAATGTATTCGCTATTGCGAATATGGACAGTGAAAATTCGTGCCGGATTTCCCACTTACCGCGGGCGGTCGCCTTACTATTTGGCTATCCGTGCAAGACTCACGGCCAGACCCAAACTACCACGTGTCGTCAACCACGCGTCTACGACCCGTACTCGTACATCCATGATGTATATTCCCGTACATGTCAGACGTTGTACTTGAAAGTCTCTTGCCCTGCATCGGCAGAGAAATATTGCAGTGCTTGTGTTATTCTGATTACGATGCAAAGTTCCTTTGGACACAGGCACTGCACTATCGTATTTCTCTGCCGATGCAGGGCAAGCGACCTTCAAGTACAAAGTCTGACCAGTAAGGAAATATACATAATGGATGTACGAGTATGGGTCGTAGACGCGTGGTTGACGATAAATGGAAGTTTGGCTCTGGTCGTGAGTCGTGCACGGATAGCCAAATGTTAAGGCGACCGCTCGCTATGAGCGGAAAATTCTGGTTGTCATCATTCCATTCTACAGCTGATGGTTGTCCATATTCGCAATTGCGAATACATGTAATTTAGTTCATAACGACTGTAGTTGCAGTAGTGCCTGTTCCTTCGGTCGTGCATGCATGTACAAAGAATCTTTGCATCGTAATCAGACTAACAAAGGCACTGCAGTACCGTACAATAAATGGAGGTACGTAGGTTAATTCTCTCGGAGAATTCCAATATTTCCTGTGGCGACACCTTAAGGCGTATTCCATATGAGCAGTCGCCTAGCCGCAACTTTATTCTACACATGTTCTTTTCTGTATGTATCGCCCTTTAAGGACTCCGCCAGACGGTTATCGCACATCTGCTACTAGTAGAGCCTGTTGCATTTGCTGTGCGTCATGAAGCTCATTGTTTTTCGGTAAACGCAGTTGACAGTGGAGTTGTAATCGGATCCTTGCTTGCGGTGTTTGTTGATTACTGTGTTTCCGCCGCACAGCTGGCTTCCCTGGTGTTAGTCACGTACCACCTTTTGTGTGCAATATAACACAAAGCAGATTTTTTCCAAGGAAAAGAAGAAACACGCAGTTTCTTTCCTATTTCATACGACACATTAACATGAAGTTAACCAATTCCGCCTGTCTGTATTTTTATCGCCACAATAGCTTAATTTGGGGCGTGGAAGGGGGGGGGGGGAGATAAGAACGGAAGTACGAGGTTTGTGATTACAGTTCATTGACCTAAAAAAGATGTAGATAACATCAGACAGAAGTGCATCAAAATAAAATAAAAGCTGAAACAAAGGAAGACATATAGAGCGTTCGGTGTAAGGAAAAAATACACTTCATTGCTTACAGCACCCTATAATTCCCAGGAAGGTGGGGTTTGAACGTGATTTCAGCAGAGTATTTGAATGACCAGAGAGTTGTTCGTAACGAAAAGAGACGTTTTGAACGTTACATCGACGATCTTTATGCACTAATTACAGCTTTGATGATTACTCTATATATTGTACTGATTATTTGTATTCTTTACAAATCCCAAGCCGCAAGCTCTTCCTTGGGCCTAGGTTTCGTATCTTGTTGTTCACTTTCGACTAGTTTATTTTTTAGTAAGAAAACAGTCATAGGCCCTACATCTAACAATACATTTTCGTAAATTCTTGTTCTGTTAAGAAGGCAGCAAGTCCCATCGTTTTTGAGTTTTGAAAAAGTCATTCCTGCTTTTGTGGCGAACGTGTTTGTTATTGGATTATGTTCGTTCCATTGTAATTCACAGCACAATCTTCAGTTTAATTTTCGTGGTGAGTCTAATTTTATCCGCCTCTTGAATTGCAAGTCACTATGTAAATAAAAAATAGAAAGTTAACACGTTATGATTTGATTTTTGCTAAATAATTAGGAAGGACGTTGCAGACAGCAGAACGTGTGGGTAAACAAGAAAATAAATTGAAAAATTAAGGCCAAATTATGTAGTATGAGAGTTAAATATAATAGACAAAACACTTAGATATAAAGCGCTACACGTATTGCCAGTAACACACTGTTACTAAAGTTGAAAGTTATTACAATATGAATGTTGATACTTCCCAAAATTATTGATATGTTTCATAATTAAACTGTTTCCATGGTGGTCGTACTTACTGATTTTGCTATGACTTTGTAGAAATGAAATCCAATCAAGCGTGGCACTCTATTTCCGTTGTTCAGGCGGACTCTGCTTTACGCTCATTAGCTGCTTGTGTGGGGAACTTTCTGTCTCGAGATGTATTGGCGTATAGTACTTTTGTAGTTACCCAATCTGAAGTCGCAACACGAACAGGTTATTCTTGAAATTTTTAATTTATAAACCAGTTTGTATGCGTACTCGCCGTACGTGTAAATAGCCAATCGAACTGCAGCCTTTAGGATGACTTAGGAAAAGATATAAGATCAGAATTACCGTAAGAAGTCTGACACATTGTTGTGTTATCAGAGTGATTTCTAATCGTTATTCCATTGATTAGCGTGATAAAGAAATATTTTCTCTGTGCAGTCGTATTTCTCGAATACTCTGTCCGTCCCTAATTACCTCGTCGTCGACAAGACGTTTAACTCTAATCTATCTTCCTTCATTTTTCAAATATTGTGTGACAGACGTAAACACAACACAGAACCACTGTACCCACGGCTACTGAGCACACGTGTTCCAGGTTCGCTAAGTGGAATCGTAATAATGTGCCATGCATGTCACATGTTTCCGTCTATCTCACTAGTGTCACCGCGGCGCAATGCTTTTTAGTGGATCTCGAACATCTTGTAACTTGGGCGGCTTTGGGCTACAAACAGAACAACACTTCATACATTCATTTTTGCTTTCGATTTGATATGCTCCCCTTACACATTCCTATTGGCCTATTGTAGATATTAACACCCATGGTTGGACTCAACACACGTTAGCTTATGGTTCTCACTTGCTTCTGCAGTGTTGTGAACCGGTGAGTTTTATTTTGGTGCGTTCTCTTTGTAATGCCGTATTAAATGACATATTACAATGAATTTTTGATAAAACGTTAGAGATTCCGGTGTCGATTACATGACTCGTTGTGTGTCCCGAACTATCCGAGTAGCGATATCTGACTTCTTCTGCGAAATATACGGCAAGACATCTCAGCCCAACACTTCTGATGTAGGCTGACACAGATGTTGTTAGAGACTTCATTTAACTGTTCTGAACTGCTGTCGAGCTTTCGAACGACGGTTTCCACGATTGTCCTAAATCCCTTTAGCGGAATAAAGGTGTAGTTCTAAAGTGAACATGGTCTGGAATTACAATTTTTCCGTACTAGTTCCTTTGCAGTGTCTTGCATACGACTGTCTCTTCAGACACCTAGTGGCAAGATCAAGTGCGCTGAACAACAAGACTGTGAAATGCAGTTTAGCGAAAACTTTAATCCAAAAAAATTTATATGTAAAAGTCCTTACAGGAGACCTACTTGGCATAAATAAAACGCAGGAGACATTAGAACCACTACAAATTCTCGAAACATTAGTTTCAAAGACTATATAAGATAAACGGTATTGAACTCGCAAATATTAACAATATAACTAGAAAATATTTTGGAGTGTCGTCGTTGAAGGAAGTGTTCTGTTGCAAAAGCTTTAGCTCAGCTTTATCTTTGGGTGGTTCCTGGATACGCCGTAGCTTCTACAATAAGTGAAACTGACGTATTATTTGTGTGGCAACTAAAATACTATAATTAACTAAAATGTATAATTTTATTTTGTTACATATATTTAATCAGTGTGATTCAGAGATTTTCATCTGAATTGCTATTCTGATTGTCATTCAGTCCGCTCAAAGAACTCGTAGTAATTTTTGCCATTTTACTGTAGAATTAGGCGGTCGGGCCTTCAGACATAGACTATTGCATCCTAGCTTAGTTTTAGTCTTAGTGAGGTAAATAAATTTCGCTTTGAAATCGACGTACATCTGTCACCGTAAATACTGTTTCAAGTCATCCAGTGAGGATGAATAATCAGAGCAACGACTCTCCATTTAACCGAATCTAGTCGACGATTGTGTGTTGTTCAAACAACATTATTACCTAATTATTTAAATCACATTGAACTATAGTTTGGAAAATTTTGTATCAATCTTAGATCTAATAAGAATAAGTAACGTTAATAAACTATTTCGTATTCTTTTCTCGTAAATTAATGCGGTCTGCATTACCAATGTTGATATTAAAAATGTTAACGAAAATGCATTGAGGCCTTCTCTTATTAAAATCTTTCTGCAGTTGATCAGATTTAGGCAGTGGTACAACGCGAGTTCTTAATTTATTATTATTCGAACGAAATTAAGTATACAGAACGTAGACGAGCTGAAAAACCCATTTATAGCGCACTCCTCCAGCTCGGTGTTTGCCTCGTTGGAAATAAAAAGTAAGAAACTTAGGATACAGGGTACTTTTCCGGCTCAATATTATGTAAAAATCAGCACCTATTTCTTTCAGGCACTGTTTATACTTTATATGTTTTACAGATTTTTAGTTCATATCAGGCAATGCAGCACACTTACTGAGCATATAAAAAGTATTTTGAATATTTTTGAACCTACTTAGGGTTATTAAAAAATTACAAAGAAATTGATGCTTTTTTTTTTTTACAAAATGCTTCCTCAAATGGAGGTACCATTTAATCCAATGTTATACATTTGAAGGGAAACAAATTTTTACCAGATATGCATGACATGATGGCTGGGGTACTAGACATATTTAATTCCGCCTATTATGTGTATTACAAGGAAAAAATATCAACTTACATTTTAATTTTTATAATTTTTTTCTAATAAAATGTTCTCTCTAATTTAGTTGATTCTACAATAAAGTTTGGGTCTACTACAAAAGTATGTACTAAAGCAAGTTACAGAAAAAAATTCGAGCAATGCTTTATAAACTTTAGGAAATATTTGTACCTGAATTCTGAAAAAAACAACTTGTGGTAAATTGCGAATCAAGATATAAGTTCAATTAAACTGTGCCTCAGAACATTTCTGAAACATAGTCTTCGTCCTGCAGCATTTCTTCATCTTCAAGCTTCCTCTTGGCATTGCTTTTAGCACTTCTTGCTTCTTTGGTAACTTGAAGAGCGAATCTTTCAGCTTCATGCACCCGTTGTCTGTCACATGCAAGCAATTGATCTTCCATACTAGAGCCACATTTTATGCCTAAATTTCTCAGAACTTCCAACCTTCCTATCACTCCATCATTGAAACATATCACTGCATCTAGTACACCAACTTTTAATGTATTTAGTCCTATAAAAACATTATTGCTAATCTTTCCCAAATGCAATGGTTGACACTTTTTATTTGTGTTCTGAGTGCCTCCATGAAGACATCACTGAGCAAAAGAGGTTCACTCAGGTCTCTAAAAATTGGTTTTATTTCATTCATAACAGGCTCAGGAAGAGAATGCTTATGATGGTATATTTGACCCCTTTCTTTTGCTTTTTGGTAACCACACCAAGAATCTGCTCCTTTAGTGCAAAGTCCGTGAACAGAGTGTTCATCTGTGGACAATTTATGAAAGTAGATGGCACATACAGTTTTTCTCATTGCTGTAACATCATTCAGAGGTGCAGTTCGTCCGACCTCCGAAATACTTTTAGAGTTCCATCACATTCCATACCTCCACTGTAACCATCATAATTCTTGGGACAATGATGTTCATTATGTCCTTCAGTGTTACCATGGCAGGTGTGGTAGTCTTAGATTAGCTCTCAACATCAGCAACTTTTCCATTTTCCAGAGAAGTAGCCCTTACACCACCATTCAAGGAACGATGTTCTTGACGTTGCCAGGTACCATCAAGTGCAACAGCAATGTCTCTGATTCCACTAATATTTACAGTTTCTTCTACTGCACGTTTCATAGATCCATTAGACACAACCGTCAAGGCACCTAAAAGTATTTTTATGTACTTGCTCAACCTACTGGGAGGAGGAGGAAGGCCCATCAAACCACAAAACGTTTGAGCAGCCTTTTTTCCTTTTCTTGTTGCACGCATTGCATACACTAACTTCAGTTTCACATCATATGAATTATGCACAATGTTCGAAGTCATTTTTGAGGTAGATTTGTTGCAGGATCTACACAGAACAACTAATTTTGACGTTAAACCCTACCTGCTATTTTTTTGTTCAGTTATTTCCCGACAGCTTACACCATCACATTGTTCACATTTCGCCACTTCCTTTATCAATGAAGATAAGATGTCCACAACAACAACAACAACCACTACAAACAGCGTCATTGTTAACACACAAATTGGAATCACCAGGAGGCGTGCCATGTGGGAGTTTCTTCCCTGAAGAACTGATACATAGGTTACTTTCAACAGGTTGCCTTGCTTTGTTTGTGAACTGGTTACCACGGAATTTCCTTTTATTGAATTTCTTAATGTGTGGCATAGTTCGTATTTATTGCACACGAAATGATATGTACTTCCACAGATATATGTAGCACTTAGACAACAAACATTCAGTAACACGTGAGCAAACTGCTTCAGCGAAACAGTAGTAAATACTAGGAAAGATAATCATTTACAGACACTAGAAACCTGCACTGTTACCAACGTATAGAATGTATCATACGTATAATCGCTGGAAACAGAAAGTTCGCTGTTCTTTTCGAAATAATACTGGTTTCTCTTTACAAAAATGAGAGCGTGGTGGCATACATGACCGTAACTTTTAAATTTGGTATACAACGATCATTTTTCATTTGTATCCCTGTATAATATATATCAATGTATTCAGGAAAAACTACAGAATTTAATAAAATCATAAAAATTTTCAATTTTTCCACCATTTATAAGTGCCCTGTACCCTTAAAGGAGTTCCATACACCGGAGATATGTGAATGGACCGAAGAGTAGCATTGGAATATTAATTGTGGCCTACGGCGTTAGCCTGCGTATGCAGTAAATACACTTTAAACTTGTGTTGCTGGAGCATTTAAATGGCGGGTAGTGGAACGGTGCCTAACTGGGATTGAGGGACTGCATTCCAAGCATACTTTTCAACATCGCACTCAACCCCCTAACAAGTGATCTCTAACCGATCGTTGCTGCCATTTTTGTACGAACATTTTTGGAGAGGCATGCAGGAACATTTAATCATTTCATGCCTTATTGCTACAAGCGAGGCTAACTACATTTGGAGAAACCAGTGCGGCTTGCGATGGACTGCATTGCCAAACAGTACTAAGAGAATACTGTCGATTAGCTGAGTGGCTCGTACTGTTGACTACCCTCACAACGTATCAAGCGTAAACAGAAACGCCAAGTTTGTCAACGTCGGCACCCGCTTAAACGTCAGCAAGACCGAGCAAATACTGCAGGGTGAACAGCCGTGCAACACGGTTACTTAGCTACAGCTGGAAGAAAAAGAAACGTCCTAAAATCCCAAGAATAGTAGTTTCTTCTTAAAATCACTCACTCGGAGAATTTCAAAATACAAATTAAAGGGGAAAGTTTATCTAGCCGTAATACTTTATATTTTTTTCGGAGTTGGGGGAGGGAGGGGGAAATGTACGTTTTAGCTCCGTGCACTTGGACCTTTGTATCTCTAGTTAGTAGATTCCGTCCCATAAGTGTGATTCTGGAAGGTGAGCAACCTACGCCCATATGGCTGCCATAACGACTTCATTGTACAGAAAACATTGTCCGGCCACAAAATTTCTTAAACTGTGGGGCTGGTCGCAAGTATGAGGATGTTAAATCTGGAGAAAAGGGTGGAATTTTCAAAAAAATTCATACTTCAGTGTCCTAAAAATAACCAAAGCACATTCGTGGGTCACGCAGTGTTTTCATCAAACGGGCCGAGAATACTTGTGTAGTAGTCACCAGCTATTGCTTTCATTTTTTCATGTAGTGTATAATAATAATCCGGTTTGCAACCCAGAGAACACCCATCATGCAGTATCTGTTACGGCAGATGAAAGAGTCTTGGTCTCGCTTGGTCCACGATCATCGTCTCCCACCCGCTACACTTACGCTGTTTAGCTGCCGACGTGAAATAATGAAATTACGTCTCGTCCTGAGTAGCAAATAATTGCTCAACGTCAGTTACTCTTTTTGGTCCATATGTTACTGTCGTATACTGCATCTGTTTAGCACAAAGCTTTCTTATAGTAATTTAAGTCTTCGTGTTGAATGTATCTTATTTTTCTTCTGATTTTCTCTGCCCAAACGCACGCAACTTGAATAGGACCATGCCAAGGGAGAGAGAGACAGAGAGAGAGAAAGCGACCTTTGTGTTGATGAGCGCTTTACCTTTGGTGCGAGTCAGGGTACACAATAAGATGTAGATTTTTTCTAAAACTGGTTGGGTAAATGAGTTCAAGATGCCGGAGGGACGCAAGGACATACCGCTTCCAACAAGACCATGTCTTGTAAATTACGGAAGTGATTAAGTCAACCTTCGCATTGCAGACCACTTTACCTTACTCCTATGACATCCGCTAGCTCAGACAGCTGTAATTTTATTGCTAATCGCGCTGTACCTTACGGTGCACTTTCTCGGTGTTTTAATGTCTGGTTGAAATTTTATAGTATTCTTCACGTTGGTCACGTTCAAAATTCAGTCCTTTTAAGTGCCTGATATGGAGTGCAGGTTACTAATGAACCTTTATTTACTTTACAAGATTTTTTTTCTGTTAGCTGTAACCGTTAAATAACAAAATTTTTGTGACTGCACTGTATTGCAGTCTACCTGTTTTTACAACACGATTACGAGGAAAGCTGCTTTTAAAAAAGTCCTATAAAACAGATTTCCGAAGATAACGTTGGACTTCATTGTGATAGTGCCGGCCGGTGTGGCCGTGCGGTTCTAGGCGCTTCAGTCTGGAACCGCGTGACCGCTACGGTCGCAGGTTCGAATCCTGCCTCGGGCATGGATGTGTGTGATGTCCTTAGGTTAGTTAGGTTTAATTAGTTCTAAGTTCTAGGCGACTGATGACCTCAGAAGTTAAGTCGCATAGTGCTCAGAGCCATTTAAACCATTTTAATCATTGTGATAGTGGAAAACATATAACAGCATAGCAGGAACGAAATTCCGTTTATATCAACATCTTTTCTGGCTTAAGCCGGATAATTTTTACCTTGCTTTCACATTTTAGAAAAGGAAGGACGATTAGGAGTAACGTCTCGTCGATAACGCGACCGTTAGAGATGGAACTCAAACTCAGATTGGGTAAGGAAATCTGCCGTGCCATTTCAAAGGAACTATACCGGCTTTTGCCTTAAATGGTTTAGGGAAATCTATTGAAACGTAAGCAGCGGTGTGTACTGTCCTCCTCCGAAACAAGTCCTTTGTCGTATTATTGTGCAACCACGTTACTCTTTGAGGTGGGGGGGGGGGGGGGGGGGGGGAGTGTATACTGGGGGAGAAATAAATAAAAATAACGTGTGATCGCAACGAATTACAGCTCTTTCGGAAAAGGAAAGGTGCGAACCCCGAAAGTGGACAGGCTTTTTTCATCACTTCCTGTATTCCGCACAGCTGACCTTCAGTGCAAGGCGCTCCGCTTTTCGACAAGCGTAATAAGGAAGTCCTGTATTACCAGAGTTGTGCGTGTTCTGTAGAACAACAGGATTGTACGCAAGACAACTGTTTTACTTTCGGAAATTGAACTTATTTCTAAGTGCACACTCCCCTTCAACACACCTCACAGCAAGCGTTTCACTATACCACGTAGGTCATAGTGTTTTCAGTTCAGTTTCGACTTATAGGGGACTATACACCACCTCATCACAACTTGCATCCAACATACGATAAATATACCGTTGGAAACGAAAGTATTTGTCACATATCTTCGCTTTATAATAACAAAGACGGCTATTCTGGAGTTCTGTTCTTAATAAATATATTTTGGGTAAAAAGAATTCAAACGTTTCCGTCGTCGTTGTTCACCATTATCATCTACCACCATTTGCAGACTAGCCAAGACTGCTTGTTCCGACGTGTAGCTTGGTCAGAGTCTTTCTCTTTTTTCAACTTTGCTTGATATTGCCACACTAATATCTGGATTGTCCTATCAACAGTTCACTGGAGATGGGACTACCATTTGTCTCTTTTTTGTTTTATTATATCTATTAACGATTCGAAATTTACTTCTTAAAAAGAAGCCTACATTACCACTGTCGTCCCGTCTTGTAAGTTTCTTGATGGCTCCCAGAAACTGTGTTCCATCAGTTGTATTTTTTTTTCCTTTCTGCACGATAACGACCATAGTAAAATTCATTCCTGTATTGCAGATGAGTTACAGTAACAGTATACAGGGCGTGTCATAGTTAATGACGTAAACGCATACAGTTGTAAATACACGATACTAGAAGCAAGGAAGTTTCAGTAAACATAAGGTCGAAAATGCATACCTTAAGAGCTACGAGCAGTTTTTCATCTTCGATACTGTGAAACAAATCTCTTCTACTGCAAGCTCTTCGCTCCCATATTTTGAGACGTGGTAGTATGGACCACAACAAAATGCTTACCTTAAGATCTATGAGCAATTGCTCAGTAGCAGAAGATGTTTCATAGTACCAAAGATACTCGTAAGGTATGCATTTTAGAGCCCATGCTTGCTAGATGTTTTTGTTAGAGTACCGTTTCTGTTATATCAGTGAATATTAACCATTCTTCCTTTAACACCCCGTATGTAACTTGCATATGTGTAACATCCCTATAACACCACTCGGTGCTGCAGTGTGTAGGAACGACCAGAAAAGTGTGGAAGTGGAATTATGAAACTTGGCAGTAGTTGTAATTAATACTAACTTCAATTTCAGAGACACGCTGATAGTTACGGACAGTGTCGCAGTGATGGCGCAACAAATTTTTCTTAAAGAAAAAATAACTGTTTTACCTCAGGAGACCTTACTTTCAAGGAACATTCCACGCTTAACTTAGTGTGGAACTCGAAGCATACTCCAACAAGTAAAACGGTTAATACATTTCGTATCGACATGTGACTGTATTTGTCTTGGTACGCGACAAACGAATGAATCAAGTGCCCTGAACCATAGCCATCATAATCGTCAATAAAACAATCGGTTGAACAGGTAGCGTGAATTAACTGTGACTGTTTTCATGTCAGTGAACTTATTTGCACGCTGGCGGTTAGTACTTTTTGATTATACGAATTAACACATGGAACAACAAACCACCAGGGCGTTACTTGGTTATCGCTTGCGCGGGATCAGTAAACTCGTTGCGTGCCATTGTGTTAACATTTCAGCCGAAAATACTTCGAGTCATGGAACGAAGATGACAAGTGTAACGGCTTTCTTCTCGAAGAGAGTTCTTGAGTGACCGTTGGAGATTTATCACGAATTACATTACATTATGATCAGCCGTGTTAGAGCCTTTGTTGCTGCAAGAGTTGGCACCACTTTGATCTAAATCACGCAACCTGTATGCCCCCCAATGACCAAAAACTCAATCGTGTATTCTTCGTACTGAGCGGTGTTAGTTTTGGCGGCTAGGTGAACTTTAAGATATTCTCGTTGTATTTTCCATGTGCATGGAAGTCTGAGGAAGCATCAGCTACAAAAATATGTCCACCTGGTAACCCTGTCCAGGTCAGCAAAAAGCAGGTGTACGTCAGACTGTCCGAGAGTGTGGCGTTGACAGGTGGAACAATGGTGGGAATTCTTAATATATGTTGCTGTGAACAACAGCAAAGGAAACGCCACTTATACTTTAGTAAACTCGCTGTTGCTAAGGATTTGATTCCTTATAGTTCCTTATATGGTCAAAGTAATTTTGCAAGTGCCACCTATACCAGTACTAAGAATTCGATGGCGACATCAGTACTGCGGTCGTGTTCGCCTACGCGGTTAGGCAACCCGCCAAGGCTAATGACAGAAGTCGTCAGGTCAGATCTCGATGCATGGAGTCTCATCACTAGTTGGCATAGTTATCACTCTGGATTGTACTGCTGTACTCAAATTAGCTGACGATTGCGACGTGTTTCGGGGCGGAACACGCTTTACCTCGTCATCAAACATCTAATGCTGGACAAGGCCTCCTGTACACTTTTCTGTGCTTTACAATTTGCTACATGTATCGATGTCGACAGCAACTATACGCGCTCTGATGCCATCTGCTATTATTACATCAGAACTGCATCTCGGGCTAATGTTATCTTCTGGAATCCAGCAGAGATTTCATTAGTCACTCTGTCATCTATTTGATTGGCTACATGACTCGCTTATTACATCCTCTTTCTTCGTTATGCCCAGGTGAAGAGCGCGTTTCAGCTTGGTATCTCTGACTGACAGCTTCTGTTTCTTCTTCTCTTCCCAAAATCTATTCATTAATTCGCTGTGTTGCTTCATGCGTTACCCTATCCATTACTTTCCAGTGTTTTTTAGCTTTATGAGCGAGTGTGTGATTTGTAAGTAGAATTTCAAATGCTTTGCGTTCTCTGTTGGTATCTTCTGTGGCATTCATTTCTCGTAAGTCCTGTCTAACTTTTTCTAAGCGAGTCATTTTACGTTTTTTGAGTTTACTAGTATTATATTAAGTAGTTTTGTTTGTTTAGCTACTGTTGTCCATTATGTAGATGTGACCATAGAATTTCAAGCGCCTTCTACATATTGCGTCATTGAACTTGTCCAGTGCTATGTATAGGTCCTTAGTTTTTCTTTTAATCCGTATGCTATTTACACTGAGTAGCCAGTACATTATGACCAACGAACTACTATCGATATAAAAGCGTCGAGGCGATAGCAGCGTCACCTGGCGAGGAATGACTGCCAGTCAGACACACACACTGTGCATGTGGTATCAGTGAGCGTGCTCTCTGTGTGTTGAATGGGGAAGGCGTCCCATCCATGTTAGTTTGACCGAGGGTAGACTGTGATGGCCCGAGGCTCGGCACGCGCATTTCGGAAACTACGCGATTTGTCGGGTTTTCGAGGAGTGCTGTGGTGAGGGTCTTCAACACGTGGCGAAACCGAGGTGAAACCACATCCAAACATCGTGGGGTTGGGCACTCACCCCTCATTAGATATGTTGCACGTCGTAGCCTGCACAGACTGGTAAAGTCGGAAGAGGGCGAACCGTGGCGGAACATCAGACTTTAATGAAATGCAGAGTACAAGTGTGCGTCAACACACAGTGCACCGAACACTCCTAATGGTGGGCGTCCACAGCCGACGACCCTTCCCTGTGCCAATGTTAACATCACGACATCGGTAACTACGACTGAAGTGGGCACGAGACCATCGGCACAGGACGCTGGCGCAATGGCAGAGCGTTGCATGGTCTGATGAATCCCGATACCTCCTTCATCATGCCGATGGGAGAGCGCGAATCCGTCGTCTTCCAGGGAAACAACTCCCTGACACCTGTACTGCAGGACGGAGACAAGCTGGGGCTGTTCCATTATGCTCTGGTGAACTCCATGTCGGCATCCATGGGTCCAGTGGAGATCGTGCAAGGCACCGTGACAGCCAAGGAGTATCTTACACTGGTTGCAGACCACGTACACCCCCTCAATGACGATCATGTTTCCGGACAGCAGTGGCATTTTTCAACTATCATAATGCGTGATGTCACAAGGCCAGGAGTGTGGGGAGTGAGTCGAGGAACTCAGTGACGAAATCGTTGATGTGCTGACCCCCTCCCACGCCTCCCCCACCCCCCAACTCTCCAGATCTGAACCCGATCGAACACATGTGGGATGTGATTGAACGGGGCGTCGGAGCTCGTCGCCCACCCTACCCAGAATTTACGGCAATTAGGGGCTTGTTTGTGCCAACTCCCTCCAGCTACCTACCGAGGCCTCACAGCTTCCGTGCCACTACACGTTGCCGCTGTTATCCTTGCCAAAGGTCGGTAAACTGGTTATTAGGTAGGTGGTCATAATGTTACGGCTGATCAGTGTGTGTTCGCGGCACTATAATTTTTTCTAAGAATTTTTCGCCTTTTGTTTGCAGCTTCATCAGTTTTTGAATGGCATCCAATTTCTGAGGCATATAACGCTCCAGGCAAGACCTGTCTCGTAATGCCGAAGATTCGCATTACGGGATATCACTGGTTTTTTTTAGTGATTCCTTGTTGTTCTATACGCTTTCCGGAGTTCGGTGGCGCTTTCTACATTGGCTTTACTGTCTAGTCTAGGTGGTACTAAGATTACTCCGTGACATTTAATAGAAGACAAAGGTGAAATTGTCCCATATTTCATTTGTAGTGGAGATCTTCTGATATTTTTATGTAAATTTTCCATCAAATTAGTCTTATCATATTATACACACTGCGTTCCATTGATCGTGAGCGCGCCAAATATCTTACGAAATAAGCGTCAAACGAAAAAACTACAAAGAACGAAACTTGTCTAGCTTGAAGGGGGAAACCAGATGGCGCTATGGTTGGCCCGCTAGATGGCGCTGCCATAGGTCAAGCTGATATCAACTGCGTTGTTTTAAGTAGGAACCCCCATTTTTTATTACATATTCGTGTAGTACGTAAATATGAATGTTTTAGTTGGACCACTTTTTTCGTTTTGTGATAGATTGCGCTGTAATAAGGCTCACAATTTTAGACGAACAGATGGTAACAGATAGGTTTTTAAAATTAAAATACAGAACGTTGGTACGTTGAACGTTTTATTTCGGTTGTTCCAATGTGATACATGTACCTTTGTGAACTTACCATTTCTGACAACGCATGCTGTTACAGCGTGATTACCTGTAAATACCGCATTAATGCAGTTTATTAATGCTCAAAATGATGTCCGTCAACCTCAATGCATTTGACAATACGTGTAACGACATTCCTCTCAGCACCGACGTCTTTGAGATTCCCGATTCTCGCGCAATTAATCTACTACTGATGTGCGGATTAACCGCGACAGCAGCTAAAACACCTACTTGGGCATCATCATTTGTTGCAGGTCGTGGTTGACGTTTCACATGTGGCTGAACACTTTGTTTCCTTAAATAACGCAAATATCCGGCGAACGGTCCGGACACTTGGATGATGTCGTCCAGGATACCGAGCAGCATACATAGCACACGCCCGTTGGGCATTTTGATCACAATAGCCATACATCAACACGATATCGACCTTTTCCGCAATTGGTAAACGGTCCGTTTTAACACGGGTAATGTATCACGATGCAAATACCGTCCGCACTGGCGGAATGTTACGTGATACCACGTACTTATACGTTTGTGACTATTACAGCGCCATCTATCACAAAGCGAAAAAAGTGGTCCAACTAAAACATTCATATTTCTTTACGTACTACACGAATATGTAATAAAAATGGGGGTTCATATTTTAAAAAAAAACGCAGTTTATATCCGTTTGATCTATGGCAGCACCATCTAGCCGGCCAATCATAGCGCCATCTGGTTTCCCCCTTCAAGCTAGACGAGTTTCGTTCTTTGTAGTTTCCTTCGTTTGATGCTTATTTCGTGAGATATTTGGCCCGGTCACGATCAATATTTAAAGGCCTGCTTTTGATGCAGTGTTGTGCAATTTCTCTATGGCCTTCTTGGTATCCTCGCTAGTCGTAGTGAACATGGCTAGATCGTCAGCAAATACTAAGCACTTCACTTGGATTTTCTGTCCCGAGATTATGATGTTTATACCCCCAATACCCACAATTATCTGTGTATGTTCTCCAAAAGGATCACACATCTCACCTAGAAACTCCACTTGAGTTGATGTGTCTGTGAGTCTAGCAGATTAGTTTTTTGATCTTCCTGCTTGCCATGAGCCCTTCTGAGGCGTCCAATGTGGTTTGTCTGTTAACAGAGCCCTCTAAATCCACAAAGATGTCACTTCGACTAATCCTTAGTTCTGTCTTCAGACACCTAATCTGCCCAGCATACGATCTGCCTTTCCTAAAGCATGCTTGATATTCACCAGTCAAATGATCCGTTTGCCGTTCAATTTTGTTGATGAGAGCTTTGTATGGAATTTGTACATAGATGGCAGAAAAGATAGACCTCTGTAGTTGCTGGCGGTCTGCTATATCTTTTTTTTATGCAAAGAGTATATAATAGCTTTTTTCAATCCTTTGGAATCGTTTCACTTTTCCATATTTGTACCAAAAGTGCATAAATTCTTCTTACGAGGTTATCTCCTGTTACATTTAACATTTCTGCAGTCATGCTATCCGCTCCTGGCGCTTTATTATCTTTCACTGATTAAATAATTTTTCTTCTTTCGTGAATTGTTAGGTACGACATCTGAGTCTGGCACAGGTTCTTCAAAATGCAGTCTTTCCACGGGAGGATCATAGTGCAGTAAATTTTGAAAGTCATCAGCAGGTATCATGTAGTTTCCTTTATTGTCCGTCTCTAGTTTTCCATTTATTTGACGAAAACACAGTGTTGGTGGTTTATATCCAGGTAAATTCTCCTGGAATATCTTGTAAAAATTGATTTTCTGGTAATCCTGGTCTACTTTTATGAGCCTGCTTTTGTCGCAGGTACTTCTTTTGCGGCGAATTGTTTTGAGGCTAATTTTTGTATCTTCAGGAAGGACTCTCATGTTTCAGGTGTTCCATTGCAGTGATTCCTTGCTTTGATTCTCTCGTGGATGGCTTCGTCGTAGGTCGTGTTCCACCATCTGTGTTTACGTTTGCTGGTTGGCCGTGCTAATTTCATAGCTGATGTTTATAATGTGTTGCGAAGGTCTGGACGTTCCTTGGGATCTTGTTCCTGTATGTCAGGAGCGAAAGGCTCGGTGTTTTTCTTCAGGCAACATGTATTAGATCTTGGAAATCGGTCTGGATCTGTTTGTTTGGAGCCTAATTTTGATTTGTGCTAAGTAGTATTCCGAATCAACAACTCCCTTTCGTGCTCTGAGATTTTGAATCTCAGGCGTGTGCTTTGTAGAAATGGCACATTATCACACTGGAATTCCCCATGATATAATAGATTTGGTGACCTCCATGTTTTCTTCTTATGTAAACTTTGTAGACGTAAGACTCAGCGAAAAAGAGATACAGTAGTTTATCCTTTCGTATTTGTCCGCCAATGCTTTGAATGAAATCCTACTGTTGATCTATATTTCTTCTCCATGCTAGCCTAATAGGATTGTCACATAGTGTTTGGGCATCATGCTTGTAGTTTCCTCTAGGGTTTCCCAAATGTCTCCTACTCTTTGAGGATCTTTCTTGTTATCACTTTTACCTTGAGTATTTATTTCAGGCTTGTGCTTTGTTGCTTGATTTCACTATAAGAACTGAGATTCTTTCACTTGGGGATGTAAAGTCGATAACTGAACCTAAATCGTTTTTCTTGCAGCAAAGGCAATCCCAAGTAATGATAACTTATCTTTGATTTTTATGACAATTTACCTTTAAATATCAGAAATTTTCTAAGTCGACTGAAACTACATCTATTTTATTTTCATTACTGTCGTAATTACGCCCGAATCTCACTTCCGTAAGTGGCAATTCAGACATTTTGTGATATTTTGTTTATAGTCACATGAGAAACTTATTTTTGGAGACCGTATCTAGTTTAGCAATCGCACACGAGTCCATTTTTACTCTTTATTTCATTTCTCAAGCTGCCCATCCAGTCATTGTCCTTAACTGCCCCAAGTACGAAACCTCATCAAGTGATTCTAAAACCTTGATCGTTAATTTGCAGTATTTTATTTTCAATCTCTTGAGTCTAATTACCTTAGTTCTGATTTTGAAGCCTGTTTTCAAACTTTCTCTGAGTTATTTCGTTCACTGTAGAGTTTTTCTGCACAAGAGGAAACGATACGTCACCAGCAAAATGAAGACTATTGAGATTGGTTCCATTTACACGTGTTCTTTTCTTTACCTGTGTGTTATCAGGAAGGGAAACGAAAGTGAAAAATTTTATGAATAGTCAAAAAGTAGCAATTATTTTTTGGCTGAAGCAGCACCCAAAATTTATTGCCAACAGTTTCGATCCCAGAGCTGCGATAAACCAGTTTCAATTCCTGTGAAACAGGCGCTCTGTAGAATCAAAACAGTTGTGTTTTTGTTTTGTTGTGACACGGATTATCAAGCAATCGCAACTGCAAGATAATGGACTTGGACACGTATCGACGTTTATAGATAACGTGTTATCTTCAGCAGACGGAAACGTCGCCGCTGTGGCGCTTCATTGGAATGTCGTGTACATGTCAGGACATGTTAGGTTTGACGGTTACACGGCTCCATGAGCTGTACCACCGTTACATTCCTCCAGAACTGCAGTGCAGCATCATTCGGGGCCAGCCGCAGTGGACAAGGCTGCACAGCGCACGCTGCTGCTACTGCTGCAGGTCTTGGGCCCTGCTGCTATTTCCATCTTTTTCCTAAGCCAAAAGAACATCGGGGGGGAGGGGGGGGGTTGATGCAGACTGACGTCATGTAAACGGTGAGAATCTGATTTTGGCTTTAGTGGTCTGCACCTGTCTTTTTAGTGTTCTGTTGTGTAGCAGAGCATTTCAGTACCGCTTAGACTAATAATACACTACTGGCCATTAAAATTGCTACACCACGAAAATGACGTGCTACAGATGCGAAAATTAACCGACAGGAAGAACATGCTGTGATATGCAAATGATTAGCTTTTCAGAGCATTCACACAAAGCTGGCGCCGGTGGCGACGCCTACAACGTGCTGACATGAGGAGAGTTTCCAACCGATTTCTCATACACAAACAGCAGTTGACCGGCGTTGCCTGATGAAACGTTGTTGTGATGCCTCGTGTAAGGAAGAGAAATGCGTACCATTACGTTTCCGACTTTGATAAAGGTCAGATTGTAGCCTCTCGCGATTGCAGTTTATCGTATAGCGACATTGCTGCTCGCGTTGGTCGAGATCCAATGACTGTTAGCTGAGCATGGAATCGGTGGGTTCAGGAGGGTAATACGTAACGCCGGGCTTGATCCCAACGGACTCGTATCACTAGCAGTCGAGATGACAGGCATCTTATCCGCATGGCTCTAACGGATCATGCAGCCACGTCTCGATCCCTGAGTCAACAGATGGGGACGTTTGCAAGACAACAACCATCTGCACGAACAGTTCTACGACGTTTGCAGCAGCATGGACCATCAGCTCGGAGACCATGGCTGCGGTTACCCTCGACGCTAAATCACAGACAAGAGCGCCTGCGATGATGTACTCAACGACGAACATGGGTGCACGAATGGCAAAACGTCATTTTTTCGGATGAATCCAGGTTCTGTTTACAGCATCATGATGGTTGCATCCGTGTTTGGTGACATTGCGGTGAACGCACACTGGAAGCGTGTATACGTCATCGCCATACTGGCGTATCACCCGGAGTGATGGTATGGGGTGCCATTCGTGACACGTCTCGGTCACCTCTTGTTCGCATTGACGGCACTTTGAACAGTGGAAGTTACATTTCAGATGCGTTACGACCCGTGGCTCCACCCTTCATTCGATCCCTGTGAAACCCTACATTTCAGCAGGATAATGCACGACCGCATGTTGCAAGTCCTGTACGGGCCTTTCTGGATACAGAAAATTTTCGACTGCTGTCCTGGACAGCACATTCTCCAGATCTCTCACCAAATGAAAACGTCTGGTCAATGATGGCCGAGCAACTGGCGCGTCACAATACGCCAGTCACTACTCTTGATGAACTGTGGTATCGTGCTGAAGCTGCATGGGCTGCTGTACCTGTACACGCCATCCAAGCTCTGTTTGACTCAATGCCCAGGCGTATCAAGGCCGTTATTACGGCCAGAGGTGGTTGTTCTGGATATTGATTTCTCAGGATCTATGCACCTAAATTGCGTGAAAATGTAATCACATGTCAGTTCTAGTATAATATATTTGTCCAATGAATACCCGTTTATCGTCTGCATTTCTTCTTGGTGTAGCAATTTTAATGGCGAGTAGTGTATGAGCAGTGGTTTCCTTTAACGTAGTCAGACAAACGCTTTCCGCCACCAGACATCAACTAACAACGCGGTTTTGCATTTCAGTAGGTGATGTATCGCGGATGGTTCCTGATGTCTGCAGTGATTTATGCCAAGTACTAAACTATCTTATTAAAGTAGCTATGAGGAAGCTAATTTCGATAAAGAATGATTAATGAAATGTAAGATACTCATACGACCTGTCACAGGCTACTTGATAAAATCTACTATATAGTTCGTTGGAAGGAAGATAGCGCGATCGCGGGAAAAAAGATTTATAAAAATCTTTAAGTAACAGTGATACATCTGTGATGTAATTACACGAAAGTAAGCCACGAGAATTATCTGATCTTTCATATATTTTAAATTTTACATTAATCGACATAATAAATACATATTCGTGTTTTCTTACATTCGAGGAAATTTTTTTAGCTCTATTAATAAAAAGTACATAATTTTGTGCTTCTGCCTTTTTTCCTCACATGATGGAAGAAACTAATGAGGTTATCTATCATCACATCCCCTGCCCGACGTTTATGTGATGTTTGTACCTTGCAAATTACGTTTTATTAAAAGAATATGTTGTCCGTTCTAGGCTGTATTGTAATTTATGAAAATCATGCTATTAGCTAATTCCGGCTGTGGGCCATTACGAAGCGCCTTCGAATCACCTAGTTTTGCAGACGCTTCTTATTAAACCGTGTACATTCATTCACCGTTAACACCTTTAGCCAAATACTTCGGTATTTAACGACGTTATACCATGCCGCAGTAAGCAGAGTCGTGAAGATTTTGCTTCCTTGAGGATCCACAGACTCTTAGGTGTTTAATAAAAGAATACATTCTCCGTTGTAGGCTGTATTGTGCTCTATTAAAATCGTGCTATTGGCTGATTACCAACGTACTTTGATAGAGATGATAAAGGCGAATGAATGTATACGGTTTAATAAGGAGTGCCTACAAAACTAGGTGATACCAACGTGCTTGATAATGGCTCACGATCGAAATTAGGTAACAGCACGATTTTAATAAACCAAAGTAGAGCCTGCAACCGACAATGTAGTCTTTTATTAAATTCTTAGAGTTGTGGATCTCTGCGTAAGCAAAATCTTCGATTTTCATTTTGTTCGGCATTTTGTGCTGTGGTTTTCTTACATTTCGTAGGCATCTACTACGGTACACACATTTTTCTGTCAGCAACACTGCATTTTCTTGTGACTACTCCATCGCACACGCAACTCAAGACAGAGGTACCGTGTGTTTCAAAATGAATATCGGAAATTAAGATTTTGTAGCATCTATTACATTCGACCTACAATTATAAATAACGTATCACATGAAAGAGCAATTCAAACAGTTTTTCTTTCAAGTGTTCAGTGTGAGCACCATTCGTCACACGACACACGTCGAATCATAGGCGAGCTCTTCCCTAACCTTGATCATTAGGTCTGGGACAGCTATTGCAACAACTGCTTCAATCGTATTTCTTAAGCCTGCTAAATCAGCTGGTAGCGGAGCCACATACACATTATGCTTTGTGAACCCCGAAAGGTAAAAATCGCAAGGCGTCAGATCGGGTGAACATCTTGCGGCCAATCCAGCGATCCGATACAACGTCGTTCAACCAGTCGCGTAATGAGTTACACCAAAGAGGCGGCGCACCATCTTGCTACCAAATAAAGTTATGTGGTTCAGCTCCTTCCAACTGAGAAAAGAGCCACAGATCTAGTACATCAAGGTAAGAAACACCATTTACAGTAGCTTCACCGAAAAAGTAAGGCCCATAAACTTTATACCGTGATATGGCACCCAAAAAAAACATTCAATTCAGGGGGTCCCATTGCAACTGTAACATATAGTGGAAATTTGCAGACTCCCAGATATGGACATTATGTTTGTTGACATTTCCACCTAGGCGAAACATCGATTCGTCACTCATTACGATACGATCCCGAAAATGTTCGTCGTGAAGTGACATCTCGTTTTTAGAGTTGGAACATAAACCGTAGTCTGTAGGCTTTGGAACTTGTAACGACTGCAAACGATATGGACGTAGCTGTAAGATTCTCCTTAAAAATCTCCGCAAAGACGTTACTGAAATTGCAAATTCGCTAGTAGCCTACCGAACTGATTTCTCGGGGCTACGCGTGAATGACTCCCAAACTCGTTAAACACGTTTCTCTGTCACTCGTGGTCGTACAGTATTCTTCCCTTTCCAAAGACAGCCGGTTTCTTCAAATTGATGATAGCATGTATGAATGTTGTCACCACTTTTTGGATTGGAATGGAATTTAGCACGGAATGCACGTTGCGCTGTAACAACAGATTCAGTCCCATAATACTGGAAAACACAAGAAACTTTCTGTTCACTAGTCGCCATCTTCGCCACTTTCTAACGGAAGACACAGTGACACAAACAAAACTGTCGGAGTTGCTCTTTCATTTGATGTAGTATGTATAATTGTAATTTAAATGTAATAAATGCTACAAAGTCTTAAAACCCAGATATTCATTTTGAAACACTCCGTAGTTATCGCGCAAAACGGTTTGCCTGCACTCGCATGCCGTTTGCACGAGAGAGAATGCTCCTATGCTCATGCACAATCCCGTGTAAACGAGACATTGAGTCGCACGCGATGAAAGAGTACTGTTACAGCACTTGCGGAAATTGGTGCAAAATATCTCTTATTCGCGTTATTTTGAAGTGAAGACTAATGTAGCATCAGGTGTGCCACAGACCAGACGGACATATTATGAAGGTCGTAGTGAATATCGTGGTGCTCCAGCTCCCGACGCTGAACACGTGGCCAGACTTTGACCTCAGGTGTGTTACGACGTTCTTTCCCCTGAGGCACCTGTCATATGTTACCTGGTGCGCGTCCTCGCAGAGATGTAAGCCATTAGCATTTCAAATATGTTGCAGAGTTTGTTACGACGGACTGTTTGTTGTCCGCAGTGCTGACTGGCTGTGAGTGATGCTAGCACGGTTGTGGACTCAAGATCGGCGAGTGTGCCTCAGCTGTTGCCGGCAGCCGGCTTCCCATAACCCTTTCCACTCTGGCTCGCACAATCTGCGGGTTCGATTATAAATTTTTCGTGTTTCAGCTACATCACGTTTCTGCGTCACTCCAGACTGCAGCGATGGTGCGAGCTCCCAGCTTCCGTTTGGCAGCAGTTTTATTTCATGCTGTGACCACCAGAGTACAACAGATAATTTAAAACTTCAACGACAAGACAAAGCCATGCGTTACCGAGATAAATGCATTCTGTTTTCCTACATTTCAATAGTTTAAGGAAATTCCTGTATCATTTTAGACTGAGAATCTTTCACTTAAGGTGTGTAAGGTGTCTAGACACTTCCATGAAATGCTACTTGCGTTTTATACATGTTTGAATTTTGAGTAGCACGATAACGCTGGTGACTTCTTGAACAAACTATCACTATGCGAATTTTTTCAGTATTTTTACCTGATTCTACACGTAATAATGTATGGTGATTGGTACATATCAGATAAAATTTTAAGAGATTTCCTCTCAGGGTGGAAAGGGATATTTCGTCCGAAAGTTCGGGCGAGCGGCTGAGCACGTAGAACCGTTCAGCTGTTCGGTCTGGACAAATTGGATCTACGATCCTCACTAGGTAGGATTAGTAGAGGAGATATAAGAGCGACGCGTTTTGTTATGGGCGCCTTCAGTTTACATGAGAGTGTTACGGTGATGGTCATCACTAGAAGACGTTACAAGAGAGGCTTCGTACGTCACGGAGAGGCTTGTTGTCAGATTTGGAAGAGCACCATGAGACAACAGGCATGATACTATTTTCTCCCTTATACATATCACAAAATAACCGGGATGGGAAAATAAAAGAAATTAGAGTTCGTACAAAGGCTTACCAACAGTTTTTCTCCCCTTGCAGCTTTCGCGAGTGGAAGAGGAAAGGTGGTGGTACAAGTACTTTCCGCCACACATCACAAGATAGTTTGGTGATCATAAATGTGTAGAGAGCACTGAACCGCATTTCAGTTAAGTTTAACAGTTGACGATAGTGGTTGTAATTAAAGATTTAGCAAGTTTCACACTCTTCTGACGAGACTTAAGCGGTTTTACAGTTTTAAGGAGAATGGACAACACTTGACACCCTACTGAGATTGCAGAGTTGTTTACATGTTGTTATTTTAATTCACTGTTAACGATAAATTTAGGGAATATCACAAACATAACGATACTTCAGAGGTCCACCTCGAATATCACGAAATAGTTGACACAGATAAAACGTAAAACCATATACCCACACAAAACATTTTTCCAACTTACATTACACTTTAAGTATGAAAAATGGTTATCTATGCGGTATGGCAGCTAAAATGATGTCGGTTTATTATTATCATCCATAAGTGCAGTACATCACGAGCTGTAGATAATTTTATGGACCCCTCAAAAACTTCATTCCATTCCATTTCTTCTCGCAACACTCCGTTTAGGGCGTCAGTGGTCTAGGAAGAATGAATGCAGGTACCAGAGTCGTAGCTAGAAAGGTGCAGTCCACACCGGGTACCGGCTCCTTGCGTGACAAAATTTGCCACGTTCTGTGGCTCGAGTTGTAGCTATAACCGACAAACGGCGGGGGCCGATTCCTGACTGGAAATGGGGGAAAAAAGGTCTTACAAACATGGGTCCGAAAATAAATCGTTGCCATGGCGATAACGAATGAAAGTTCCTCTGATTACGTACCGTGTTTTCCTTGTGTGTTGCAGGCTGTGTGATTGATGCAGCGTACTGAATGCAGCAGAATGATCCGGTATTCACGTCTGGAATAAGCAGAAATGGTGTTTGTGCACGGCCAAGCAGATGGAAGTGGGCGAGAGGCAACCCGTAGAGGGAAATCCGCTGCTGACAATCCCTCCACTCGTCGCAGGTGGTACGGGTAGTAGCGGTTGTCGTGCAGGTTACACACAATCGTACTGGAGCTTATAAGCGGCAGCTTGTACTGGGGTTTAACTCAATATCCTGTAGAACTCTGTCCTCCAAATCTGGTGTACACACATTCCGCCGCCCCCCCGGCACGTTCGTCTGTCTGAAAGGACCCACGATCACACAAAATGTTGCGTGATGTGTCCATGTCTATGAGGGTACATGTTTTGGTATAACCGTGCTGCCTCTCGACGGTTTCGGTACACAAACACCATTTCTGCTTGTTCCCGACTTGAGTACCGGACCATTCTGTTACATAACAGTACGCAGCGCCAATCACACAGCTTGTAACAAAAGGACCACGCGGCACGTTGTCAGAGGAGCTTCCATTCGTCAGTGCCATCTACCGTGGCAGCGATGCAAGTTCATAGGACCTTTTTCTCTCCATTTCCAGCCCGTTAGGATATACCCGTTACACAATTATAGGACTTGTAGAGGAGAGTGAGTTCATAATAATTTGAATAGGAAACTGTCAGGAAAAGTCATCCAACGGCGCTTCATAGCGTCAAAGTTATAGGCGCCAACCCCTGTAAATGTATGTACATACAGGGTAATTCCGTGATGATGTTGCAGGCTTTCTAGGACGATGGATAAGGATAAATGCATCAATTTGAGGTAAAGGCCTCTGAACAGGGAACGAACGAGTCGAAAGTTATAAGCAAGCGGAAACCGTTCTGATATCTCTTGACTTCGGAATACATGTGCTGGTACTGTTGTCGCTGAGATTGTAGGGTAGGAAACTTACAGAGGTAGAAGTATGGAACAAAACAAGAAAAAATGTGTACAAAACATGGGTTCTAAAATGCATACCTGAGGAACTATAAGCTTCATCTACGCTTGTATGAAACACATCTCTATTGAACAAATGCTCACTAGACACAAATGTTTACTAGACATTTTCTTGTTTTGGTCCATACTACAAACTTTGAAAGTTGAACCCTACAATCTTAGCAACAACAGTATCGGTACATGTATTCCATTGCCGTTTCCGAAAATAGGTTCCATTCGTGTACTCACTCCCCTCTACAAGTCCTAAAAGTTTGCAACGGGAATTTCCGAACACTATATAGCGGGTGGGAGCTTATGGACTGAGCCTGATCCATTTGTATGCGTAATTGCAGTTTCCACTAAACTTTTTTTCCGATTTGGCTGTGGTGTAAAGGGTTTCGTGCTGTTAGTATTTTGTGGAAAGTGGAGGTTTGAAAATTGTACGATAAAGAAAACTTAATCTTTATTAGCGAAGGTACTAAAATCGTAAAAAAAAGGAAGAGATATCGGGATTAAGGTCTCCTTGATTCGAAGGAGTGTTTTTTCACAAAATGCGTAAGTGGATATATCTACCAAAGTAACCATATTAAATCATAGTTCCCCTGAACATCAGGCCATTATTCGGTCCTATGTGTTTACAACAAAGACAAGGCTGATATGTTTGTTAAATCACGTAACTGCGATAGCATGTGCCTGGACACGACGTCACTCCCAGAATCATGTTACAAAAAATGGTAGAAGTAAAGAAAATTAAAAACCAGTTAGAAAGTATATTGACAAGAAACTGAAACACTCACAGCAAATGTAGAAAATCTTGTAGAAAGTTGTAATATAAAATATGGAAATAGATTGGAAGCAGTGCACCAAATGAAGGGGAGAAAAATTAAGAAGAAACTACTAAAGGTATTAGTAATATTTTGTTTTCTACATCTCTTAGTGACCTTTCCCATTTCCAGGTAAGAGAATTTTAGATATACGACCGAATGCTCAGTACGATGTTGTTAAGCACGTGTTTCAGTGCTTAAAAAAGTTATGGATGCCATCGTGAAACTGATTGTCTGAAACTATAGAAACCAGAGGAGCTGATCAGACGCTGTTGCCTGCAATGTGTAATTTCTCCTTTTCGTGTTTTTTAGTGTTTTTATGAAGCGTTGTCTTGGATGTGGTCAGCCATGCTCAAAAATAAGAGTATTTGCAGATTCTTAGAGTCGGCTTCGGATTGTGCGTTGCTAAGATAAGTCTAAAGCACTTTTTGAAAGACAAGAGAAATTATTTTGTTGGCGAAGCACTTCGATTTTGCGAAGGACACGTGTTACGAGATGTGCATTCCTGTGGAAAAAAGCAAAACTATCAGGAAGTAGAAAATGATGCCTGGAGAAAAGGTTGCTGTCGAAACTGAGAAGGTCATTGTTAGAGGCCATCGACAGGTTTCTACAAGAAATCGATACACATTGCAAAACCATGGAGCGCGTATCAGATCGTTTTGGTTAAAATTCCAGGTAGAGAACTTCGGACGATTGTAAAAAGCTGAGTTCACAATGGTAATGAGATTTTTGAACGTGGTATCCTTGCACAAATTCCAGGCCTAAGAAGATTTCTGTTGGCTGCGAAAGCTCCTTTAAAAGGAGTCTGTTGGTTGGACGTGTTTAATAAGATTCTCACAGTTCGTGATTGAATACGAATGTTTCCAACCTCATTTGGGCGTTTGAGAAGTTTCTTCAGTTCGTCTGCTACGGTAGCGACATACGAGAGATTTTCAAAACGCATACTAATTAAAAATTATCTTAGGTCCACTGTGACTCAGGCACAGCTCTCTAGTCTGACAGTTTCGTCAATCGAAAATCGTATAACTAAAGATATCGCCATTGGTGACGCAATTTCAAAATTGTAAGGAGATGAAGTCCAAAGGAAAATATTCTAAACTATATGTCAGTGATCTATTACTGGGATGATCTTTGTTTATTTATACTGCTTTATTATAATCTACTAAGCTGTGTTATTTATTAAAATGTGTTTTACATATTTGTTTCGATTCATAAAAACTGTGCACAAAGTAGGTAACATCATACTTTGCTTATTTTAACCACTCGAATCAAAAAATTGCTTCACCACAAAAAATTATTTGGTGTGTTTCTGGGATTGGTGAGAGGGGCTGGAGGTGACAAGATAAAACTCAGCACCGGGTGAGAAACTACCTTGGTACGCCACTGGGAAGCACAAGCTTACCAAACATACTTTCCGGGATTGACATCTGGATATGTCTCCATGCTTCTCCATGCTGTCAATTTTTAGTTTTTGAAGATATTTTTTCAGTAGACGAGTTCTGTATGGTTGAGTGCTGCCTTGTAGGGAGGAATGATCACCTGTTGTACCAGCCCAAGTACAGAAGCTTCAAGGGGGTCAGATCGTTAGACTTCACAATAATACGGGGTGTTCAGAAAGTCTCTCCGCAGTGCCGTATGATTGTTCGCCTGCCTGGGTTACTTCCCTTCAAGTGGACTATCCCAACATTCCACTGTTTCGTTTAACTCAGCCAGCGTCAGTTGTATCGTTGGTGTGTGTCGTTACGTACTGACGTGAACGTTTTAGTTCATTTGTTCGTTTGTTTCGTTTTTGTCACTGTTAAAATGCAGACCATTGAAGAACGAGTGTTTTTATTCGAACAAGTGTTCAAAGCTGGCGGTAAATACACAGTTTCAGTTCGTCAAACATTTAATTCAGTTTTCCCGAAGATAACACTACCACATCGCGATGCTGTGCGAGATTTGATACCAAATTTCGAAGTACGGGTTCAGTGACAGATGCACCGAGAAGTCGTCCTAGCGGTTTGTCTGAGGATAAACTACTCGATATTTCCGATAAAATGTCCATGAGCCCGAACAAGTCAGTAAGAAAACTCGCCCAGAAATCGATGTTAGTGTCGGAACGGCCCATACAGCTTTAAGAAAAAAATTAGAACTTTTCCTATAAAAAGTGACAGTCGTGCAAGAACTGAAAAATACAGATCATGGCAAGAGACTGCATTATTGTCAATGGGTCAAAAATTTCGTTGAACAAAATTGAAGGGATATTCTTAATGAAACGTTTTTCACTGATGATGCATGGTTTCATTTATCCGGGTACATGAACTCGCAACATTCTCATATGTGGAGTACTGCAAATCCATTGTTTATTCGTGAGGAACCACTTCATTCTGTGAAAATAAGAGTTTGAATTGCAATTTCTAGACGTAGGATTGTAGGTCACATATTTTTAAACGAAACAATAAACGCACAACAATGGTACAGTAATATTCTGTACCCATTCATAGGAGAACTTGTGTGAAGTGAAATAGTGAACGGTTATTTTCAACAAGATGGTGCAACCGCGCATACAGCTCGCAAATGAGTCACTGCTTGCTGATCGCATAATTTCACAGGGACTTTGACCTCCACGATCGCCTGACCTAACGCCACCTGACTTTCTCCTGGGGTGCAGCAAAAGCAACTGTCTATAAAAACTGCCCAAAATCTATCGATGAATTGAAAGGTGCAACATCTACTTTCACTGCTTCTGTTCTAGAAGAAATGTTACAGCTTATGTTTGGAGACATGATTAGACGAAATGTATTGTGTATTCAACAACAGGGGGGACACTTTCAACATTTAATGTGAAAATTTGTAAGTAAAAATGAATATTCAATAAATTAATAACTTGTGTTTCACTGAGTTTCATTTCGGTATATTCACTACGGCATACGGCACGCGCGGCTAACAATCATACGGCACTGCCTAGAGACATTTGAACACCCCATATTTCTACTGTGAAAATCATCCGTCAAGATAGGTTTTACCAGGGCCAGTGTTAGCTGATAGACGTCAACAGTATTAAGTAGCGAAGATGTGTTATTGGCATCTAACAAAAGTACGAAAATAATATACAGGGTGTTATCATAAGGAATGGCGTAAACGCATACAGTTGAAAGTACATGATACTAGAAGCAAAAATGTCTCTGTAAACATGGGGTCGAAAATGCATACCTTAAGAGCTACGAACAATTTTTCATCTTAGATACTGTGAAGCAAATATCTTCTACTGCAAGTCTCTACTTTCCACATTTTGGGAAGGAGTTGTATGGAAAAAAAAACAAGAAAAAAGTCCAGTAAACATTTGCTCTAAAATGCACATCTTAAAAGTTATGAGTTCATTATAAGAGTTGTGTTTCCAAGTAGCGAAGATGAGCACGTGCTCATAGCTCTTAAGTGATATATATATATATATATACAGGGTGTTTCAAAAATGACCGGTATATTTGAAACGGCAATAAAAACTAAACGAGCAGAGATAGAAATACACCGTTTGTTGCAATATGCTTGGGACAACAGTACATTTTCAGGCAGACAAACTTTCGAAATTACAGTAGTTACAATTTTCAACAACAGATGGCGCTGCGGTCTGGGAAACTCTATAGTACGATATTTTCCACATATCCACCATGCGTAGCAATAATATGGCGTAGTCTCTAAATGAAATTACCCGAAACCTTTGACAACGTGTCTGGCGGAATGGCTTCACATGCAGATGAGATGTACTGCTTCAGCTGTTCAGTTGTTTCTGGATTCTGGCGGTACACCTGGTCTTTCAAGTGTCCCCACAGAAAGAAGTCACAGGGGTTCATGTCTGGCGAATAGGGTGGCCAATCCACGCCGCCTCCTGTATGTTTCGGATAGCCCAAAGCAATCACACGATCATCGAAATATTCATTCAGGAAATTAAAGACGTCGGTCGTGCGATGTGGCCGGGCACCATCTTGCATAAACCACGAGGTGTTCACAGTGTCGTCTAAGGCAGTTTGTACCGCCACAAATTCACGAAGAATGTCCAGATAGCGTGATGCAGTAATCGTTTCGGATCTGAAAAATGGGCCAATGATTCCTTTGGCGGCCCAGACCAGTACTTTTTGAGGATGCAGGGACGATGGGACTGCAACATGGGGCTTTTCGGTTCCCCATATGCGCCAGTTCTGTTTATTGACGAAGCCGTCCAGGTAAATATAAGCTTCGTCAGTAAACCAAATGCTGCCCACATGCATATCGTCGTCATCAATCCTGTGCACTATATCGTTAGCGAATATCTCTCGTGCAGCAATGGTAGCGGCGCTGAGGGGTTGCCGCGTTTGAATTTTGTATGGATAGAGGTGTAAACTCTGGCGCATGAGACGACACGTGGACGTTGGCGTCATTTGGACCGCAGCTGCAACACGGCGAACGGAAACCCGAGGCCGCTGTTGGATCACCTGCTGCACTAGCTGCGCGTTGCCCTCTGTGGTTGCCGTACGCGGTCGCCTTACCTTTCCAGCACGTTCATCCGTCACGTTCCCAGTCCGTTGAAATTTTTCAAACAGATCCTTTATTGTATCGCTTTTCGATCCTTTGGTTACATTAAACCTCCGTTGAAAACTTCGTCTTGTTGCAACAACACTGTGTTCTAGGTGGTGGAATTCCAACACCAGAAAAATCCTCTGTTCTAAGGAATAAACCATGTTGTCTACAGCACACTTGCACGTTGTGAACAGCACACGCTTACAGCAGAAAGACGACGTACAGAATGGCGCACCCACAGACTGCGTTGTCTTCTACATCTTTCACATCACTTGCAGCGCCATCTGTTGTTGAAAATAGTAACTACTGTAATTTCGAAAATTTGTCCGCCTGAAAATGTACTGTTGTCCCAAGCATATTGCAACAAACGGTGTATTTCTATCGCTGCTCGTTTAGTTTTTATTGCCATTTCAAATATACCGGTCATTTTTGAAACACCCTGTATATATATATATATATATATATATATATAGTGTCCGTTCTTAGTAGTGGTCTTAAATATCAATACAATGTTTTCCCTAAATCGCTCCAGGCAAACGCCGGGATGGTTCCTTTGAAAGGGCACGGCCGACTTCCTTCCCCGTCCTTCCCTAAACCGGTGAGACCCATGACCTTGCAGTTTGGTCTCTTCCCACCAAAACAACCCAACCCAATACAATGTGACATTCTCAAGACGGTCACCGACCGCTGCCGTGGCTACACTAGTATAATTGTATCTTTCACTCGTCCGAAAATTGTTTGACATTTAACGTCTCTAAATGAAAGAATGTACCCTCGTGGTCATAAATTTGTGCACGTTTGATGTGAATAGAAAATACAGACGGTTAAATTATGCAAATTACGCATGCGTATGAACAGAAACAATATAAATAATTTGCCACGTGATTCTTTGTAACAATAAATGAAGTCTTTCTGGACACACAACGTTGCGTTTGGCAGCACTGAAACACGGTTGTAAATAACTTATTGTTGTGTTTCATTGTCGTCATATTTTTTCGAGCTTCTAAATCGGAATTTTCTCCGTGATTATCATGGAACCTTTGTTCCAACAACAGCGTTGCCCACAACAACGAGAACAGTCGAAAACCCCTGAACAATAATGGTGGTAAAATTTTTGGACATACGAAATTTGGCATGCTATGCAAGCGATCGTCAAATGGAAATTTCGGAACAGTATGCTTCAGGTAATCAGTATGTCAAATTTTTTCTCGATTGTGAATTCTAAAGTTCTACATCAGCTGATTTTCTTCGCCTAAAGAATTTGATTGGGACTATACAGAATACCCATGGAATTGCTCGATCCAAAAAAGCAACATTCGCTATTAGTAGAATGTTGATATTGAACCAGGGCGTTGAGCGTGTTAGTTGGGAACATAAGGTTCCTGCTGCCCCTCACATTGTACGATTCTGGGAGAACACAGTCGCAAATCTCGGAGTGGATCTGCGATGTGCTGGTAACAGCCGTCGCTCGGTCATGTTGATTTCCAACTGACAACGAGTACTCAATTTGTCACATGCCCACACGAGCGGCGTTCGTTGCGACCTTCTGCCATTTCGGTCGAGGACTGTTGGACGTTCACTCAGTATGCTGTGCACGTTGGCGACCATGCATGAGAAGCGTGCCTAAACAAATACAGCTGTGCTGCGCCTCTGAAAGAAGGCAGCGCAACCCTAACCAAAACTCACACACTCATTTTCTTGTTTGTTCTACACCCATACATCTTTCGACGAAGTTTCGCTATCATGGGAATGTTCCCTGTACCTTTCTGTCGAACAAAGAAATATGTTATGAAAAACAATTGTTGGTGTATGAACTTCCAGTATGCTGGTGTAGCTGTAGGTTAGCAAATTCTGTTAATCAGTACAACGAAGAACCAGTCCAAAGTTGCAAATTTTACTTTTTTATTTACTCGATGACTAGTTTTGGGCCGAGACCCATTTCCAGATCATCGTTACGTAGTCAAAGATGGTTCCACATTTTTGACATGGTTTTCACATAATCGGAAATGATGATTTGAAAATGGGTCTCTACTCTAAACTAGTCATCCATTGAATAGAAAAGTATAATTTGCAACTTTGGACTGGTTTTTCATTGTACTGAATTATTTGTGTGGTCTGCAAAACAAAGACTATCAGATACAGCTTTCCATGCTAGTCTATCTTGTGCAAGCTTGTCCATCTCTTCTCCGTAACTATTGCATCATAATTCATTTTAATCTGCTTACTTGATCTCCCTCCACAACCGTATCTCCCCCCCCCCCCCCCACACACACACACACTCTTCCATTCAGTACCATATTTTTGTTAAGTGCTCGCGTCTTTTAGTCAAGCTGTGCCACAAATTTCTTTTTCTCCCCAGTTTGATTCATGGCCACCTCATTAGTTACCCAGTCCACCCGTCTAATCCGCAGAGGGTCGGCAGGCGACTTTGGGTGAGTGACAGGCATCCTTTGGCCTCTCGGAGACTGCAGTACTTTCGATTTTTAACTGACAGTTAACTCTGAAAAGATCTGTTCCCGATCGATTACGCACTGTTTCACCGAAGATCAAAATTTTGTCAATGGGCATAAGCAAATGCTCAAAAAATTTGACCAAGGAAACGCAAAATCCATATAAAACGTAACAGGTGACGAAAGTGGGTTATATCCGTAGTAGCTGGAAACCAAGCAGCTGTCAGCTGTTTCTTTGTTCCTTGATTCTTTGGATACACTTGACATGTCCCTATCATTCCTGTAGCAGATTGAAGAACGGTTAATTATAAACTGTATACACCTATTTGTTTGCAACAAGTGTTCGGTGAAATAAGTTAAACGCTCGAAAACGTCCTATGATGACAAAGACAGCTGTTACACATAGCGTCAAAGAACAAATTATTGGATGGGTAAAGACGTGGAGCTAATGTCTCACGGCCCATATTCGTCTGATTTATCGAATAACGACTTCGTTTTTTTTTTTCCTCACATGTCAAGCCAAACTTAGCTTGAGCGGTGTTTTTCATTGCCGTAAGAAGCTGTCGAGTGCTTCCTATACCGCGTTTCGCGGGCACCAATCTCAGAGTGGAAAAAAATATTTCCAGAATAGGTTAGAACTCTTCAGAAATGGTGTAAACACTGAGGTGACAAAAATCATGGGATAACGGTATGCACGTATACAGCCGGCGATGGTATCGCGTACCCAAGGTATAAAAGGGCAGTGCATTGGCGGAGCTATCTTTAGTGTTCAGGTGATTCATGGGAAAACGCTTCCGATGTGATTGTGGCCGCACGACGGGAATTAACAGACTTTGAATGTGGTACGGTAGTTTGAGCTAGACACCTGGGACATACACTACTGGCCATTAAAATTGCTACACCAAGAAGAAATGCAGATGGTAAGCGGGTATTCATTGGACAAATATATTATACTAGAACTGACATGTGATTACATTTTCACGCAATTTGGGTGCATAGATCCTGAGAAATCAGTACCCAGAACAACCACCTCTGGCCGTAATAACGGCCTTGATACGCATGGGCATTGATTGAGTCAAACAGAGCTTGGATGGCGTGTACAAGTACAGCTGCCCATGCAGGTTCAACACGATACCACAGTTCATCAAGAGTAGGGACTGGCGTATTGTGACGCGCCAGTTGCTCGGCCACCATTGACCAGACGTTTTCGATTGGTGAGAGATCTGGAGAATGTGCTGACCAGGGCAGCAGTCGAACATTTTCCGTATCCAGAAAGGTCCGTACAGGACCTGCAACATGCGGTCGTGCATTGTCCTGCTGAAATGTAGGGTTTCGCAGGGATCGAATGAAGGGTAGAGCCACGGGTCGTAACACATCTGAAATGTAACGTCCACTGTTCAAAGTGCCGTCAATGCGAACCGGAGGTGACCGAGACGTGTAACCAATGGCACCCCATACCATCACGCCGGGTGATACGCCAGTATGGCGATGACGAATGCACGCTTCCATTGAGCGTTCACCGCGCGACCTTCATGATGCTGTAAACAGAACCTAGATTCATCCGAAAAAATGACGTTTTGCCATTCGTGCACCCAGGTTTGTCGTTGAGTACACCATCGCAGGCGCTCCTGTCTGTGATGCAGCGTCAAGGGTAACCGCAGCCATGGTCTCCGAGCTGATAGTCCATGCAGCTGCAAACGTCGTCGAACTGTTCGTGCAGATGGTTGTTGTCTTGCAAACGTCCCCATCTGTTGACTCAGGGATGGAGACGTGGCAGCACGATCCGTTACAGCCATGCGGATAAGATGCCTGTCATCTCGACTGCTAGTGATGCGAGGCCGTTGGGATCCAGAACGGCGTTCCGTATTACCCTCCTGAGCCCGCCGATTCCATATTCTGCTAACAGTCTCGACCAACGCGAGCAGCAATGTCGCGATACGATAAACCGCAATCGCGATAGGCTACAACCAGACCTTTATCAAAGTCGGAAACGTGATGGTACACATTTCTGCTCCTTACACGAGGCATCACAACAAAGTTTCACCAGGCAACACCGGTCAACTGCTGTTTGTGTATGAGAAATTGGTCGGAAACTTTCCTCGTGTAAGGATGTTGTAGGTGTCGCCACCAGTGCCAACCTTGTGTGAATGCTCTGAAAAGCTAATCATTTGCCCATCACAACATCTTCTTCCTGTCGGCTAAATTTCGCGTCTGTAGCACGTCATTTTCGTGGTGTAGCAATTTTAATGGCCAGTAGTGTATTTCGGAAGTCGTTAGGGAATTCAATATTCCGGTATCCACAGTGTCAAGAGTGTGCCGAAAACGTTACCTCCCACTACAGTCAACGCAGTGACCGACGGCCATCACTTAACGACGGAGAGCAACGGCGTTTGCATAGAGTGGTCAGAGCCAAAAGACAACCAACACTGCGTGAAATAATTGCAGAAATTAATGTGGAACGTATAACGTACCTGTTAGGACAATGCGGCGAAATTTGGTTGCTGTAGCAGCAGGTGACCGACGCGGCGAGTGCCTTTGCTAACTGCAAGACGTCACCTGCAGCGCCTCTTCTGGGCTTGTGACCATATCGGTGGCACCTTAGACGGGTGGGAAACTGTGGCCTGCTCAGATGAGTCCCGATTTTAGGTGGTAACAGCTGACGGTGGGGCTGGAGTGTGGCGCAGACCCCACGAAGCCATGGACCGAAGTTGTCAACAGCGCAGACCCCACGAAGCCATGGATCGAAGTTGTCAACAAAGCCCTGCGCAAGTTGGTGGTTGGTGTATAATGGCGTGGGCTGTGTTTACAAGGAATGGACTGGGTCCTATGGTCCAATTGAACCGATCGTTGACTGGAAATGGTTATTTCGGCTACTCGGGGACCATTTGCCGCCATTCTTGGACTTCATGTTCCCGAACAACGATGGGATTTTTATGAATGAAATGCTTCATGTCACCGGTCCACAGTTGTTCGAGATTAGTTTGAAGAACATTCTGGAAAATTTGAGAGAATGATTTGGCCACCCAGATCGCCCAACATGAATCCCATCAAACACTTGTAGGACACAATCGAGAGATCAGTTTGAGCACAAAATCCTGCATTGGCAACACTTTCTCAGCTGTGGACGGCTGTTGAGGCGGCATGGTTCAGTATTTCTGCAGGGGTCTTACAGCTGCTTGTAGAGTCCGTGCCACATTGTGTTCGTGCACTACGTCAGACAAAAGGAGGCCCGACACGAAATTTGGAGGTATCCCATGACTTTTGTCACGTCAGTGTACACTGTCTGATCAAGAGCGTCAGAACACCTGTTAGTAGACAATGAAATCGAGGGTGTCCACCCTTCACCTTTATGACGGCTTGAACTGTGCTAGGGACACTTTTAGGAGCTGTCTGAATGTCTCTGGTGGAATTGCAGCCTGTTTTTCCTCTAGAGCTGAACCAGAGAAGGTATTGATGTTGGACGCTGGGGTCCAGAGTGCACTCGTCCCAGACTGTCCCATTGGGTTCAAGTCGAGACTGAAGGCAGGGCAGTCCATTTCAGGAATATTATTGCATACAAGCTATTGCCTCACAGGTGACTGGATGCATTGTCATGCTGATACAACCAACCATCGTCTTCAGACTGTTGCTCGACTGTACGCAGTTCATATTGCTTTAAAATGTGTTCATATCCTTCCGTATTTTGATTTGCGTAAGTTCAGTAAGAGAACCCTATCCGAACCGTAAAGAAGACTCCATACCGTAACACCACCTTCTCGGTGCTTCACTGTTCGTACTAGACATGATGACAGGTAACTTTCTCCAGGCATCTGCCAAACCCGAACCCTTTCGACGGATTATCACAAGGTATAGCGTGATTCATTCGTCTAAATCGTTCGTTTCCAGTCATCCGCTGTCCAGCGACGTCCCATTTTACACCATCTCATGCTTCGCTTAGCGTTGATTATAAAGAAATGCGTGGACTATGAGAAGCTGCTTGACCATTGGACACGATTCTTTTTAACTGCCTCGTGCTAGCTGGGCCACTGGCAGCACTTTGGAAGTCATGAGTGAATCCTTCCGTTGATTTCATGCGATTTTTTACAACCACCCAACGCAATGCTGGATGACCTCAGTCCGTCAGTACATGAGTTTATCAGTGGTTTTTCCTTCCTGTATCCAACAGACAACTATATTATCAGCATTTGACTTCGGCAGCTTTAAAAGTCTTTAAACTGCCCTGATTGATTTGTTACTCAGATGACATCCAATGTTTGTTGTTGTGGTTTTCTGTCCAGAGACTGGTTTGATGCAGCTCTCCTTGCTACTCTAGCCTCTGGAAGCTTCATCTCCCAGTACCTACTGCAACCTACATCCTTCTGAATCTGCTTGGTGTATTCATCTCTTGGTCTCCCTCTACGATTTTTACCCTCTACACTGCCCTCCAATAGTAAATTGGTGATCCCATTATGCTTCAGAATATGTCCAACAACCGATCCCTTCTTCTAGTCAAGTTGTGCCACAAATTCCTCTTCTCTCCAATTATATTTAATACCTCATCATTAGTTATGTGATCTACCCATCCAATCTTCAGCATTCTTCTGTAGCACCACATTTCGAAAGCTTCTATTCTCTTCTTGTCCGAACTATTTATCGTCCATGTTTCACTTCCATACATGGCTACACTCCATACAAATACTTTCAGAAACGACTTCCTGATACTTAAATCTATACTCGATGTTAACAAATTTCTCTTCTTCAGAAACGCTTTCCTTGCCATTGCCAGTCTACATTTTATATCCTCTTTACTTCGACTATCATTAGTTATTTTGCTCCCCAAATAGCAAAACTCCTTTACTACTTTAAGTGTCTCATTTCCTAACCTAATTCCCTCAGCATCACCCGATTTAATTCGACTACATTCCACTATCCTCGTTTTGCTTTTGTTGTTCATCTTATATCCTCCTTTCAAGACACTGTCCATTCCGTTCAGCTCCTCTTCCAGGTCCTTTGCTGTCTCTGACAGAATTACAATGTCATCGGCAAACCTCAAAAGTTTTTACTTCTTCTCCATGGATTTTAATTCCTACTCTGAATTCTTCTTTTGTTTCCTTTACTACTTGCTCAGTATACAGATTGAATAACATCGGGGAGAGGCTACAACCCTGTCTCTTTCCCTTCCCAACCACTGCTTCCCTTTCATATAATAACTTCATAAATTTAACTTAATAACCAGTCCAATTTCGAAGTCGCTGAGTTCCCCTGACCGACCCATTGTGCTGTTAGTGCATCTCTCCTGACAACGCAGTATACTGGCGGGTCCGCCTCTCGTGGCAACGAGTGGCGTATTACATAGGTGTGTCTGGATACTTTTGATCAGACAGTGTATTTTAAAGAATGAGAGTTGTACCAAAAACGTTTTTTTCAGTATTTTTTGTAAAATTTAAAATCCCGCCCTTGCAGCAAGAACGCCGTGAAGTTGTTCACGTCTCAAATTTGCAGAAATGTTGAGTAGACTTCTTGACTGGTTATCGGTGGAATACGTATCTCCGGTGCCGCAGTATGCTTCTGTCGTAATTCTTACTTGTTTGTGACGTCTTGCCTTGTTTAATCTCGTGGAGCACAACAAACGAAGTGGGGAAGTCTTAATTGCATTTACTTGACTGTGATAACGGTGTGAAAAGTTTCCTGCGTGCATGAGTTTCAGCGCAGAATGTATGGAAGTTCTGAGTCCAAGTAACGATTGCGTGATGACTTCTTTTTCGGGTTATCGTTAGAGATCATGAACCGTATTCAGCTATAGAGAATGACTTGTCATAAGTTAAAACTGTAAGACCTGGTGGCGATCCAGGCACATTGATTTCGCGGCCAGTAAACTTTCGGTGGAATGTGAAAAGCAGTGACTTTGAAAGTCATGTGCCGGATCGACCCACAAATTTAACTTTGGGATGGATGGTCAGTTAAGTGGAAACCACACAAAATGTACATTATTTCGGCGTAGGGTTCTTCTCAGTTTTGTAGCATAGAGCCACGAACCTTTTAGAAATAGTTAAATTTCAGATTTGGACAGTGGGTGGTCGGTCATGTTACATTTCATTACGTTTAACGTGTTTTATTTAAGGAGATCATAACTTTCGGGTACAATATTGCTGTTAAGAGAGTCAAGTGCGTGAAGGAGAGCTAGTACTGCAGAATGGGATGAGAGAAGTTTTCAGTCATTTCTAGCAGTAAAGGAAACTAAGGAGAAATAAAAGGGGATTGAAGTTCGGAGAGAAAAAATAAAAACTTGGGTTTGCTGATGTGGAAATTCTGTCAAAGGCAGTTAAGGACTGGGAATATCAGTTGAATGGAATGGAATATTGTCTTGAAAAGAAATTCTACAACGAAAATGAACAAAAGTAAAGCCATGGTAATGGAATGCAGTCTAAATAAATGTGATGATGATGATTAAGGAATTACATTAGGAAATGAGGCACTAAAAGTAATAGAAGAGTTTTAAAATTTGCACAACAAAAAACTGAGAATGGCCAATGTAGAGACTATATAAAATGCTTATTGGCGACAGTAAAAAAAATCATTCCTGAAAAAGAGCATTTTGTTGACATCGAATATAAATTTAAAGATTAGGAAGTCTTTTTCTGAAGGTATTTGATTTGTCTGCAGCGTAGCCGTCTATGGAAGTGAATCGTTAACAATAAATAGTTCCGACAAGAAGCGAGCAGAAGCTACGTGGTACTACTAAAATATGCTGATGGTCAGATGAGAAAGTCTGGTAACTCATATGGAGGTACAGAACCAGATTCTGGAGAAAAATAAATTTATGGCACAGCCCGATTAATACAAGGGACAAGGAATAATCGATGTGATGATGGAGGGAAGTATGGAGTGCAGAAATTGTAGAGGAGGACCATTACGATAAGCAGGTTCGAATGGACGTTGTTTGCAGTAGTTACGCAGAGTTGCAGAGTCATACTGGAAAAGTATCCATGGTTGATATTCTGCTAACTATGGGGCAATGTGAACTGTTGCAAAACGTCAAAGTAAGTGTTAGCGGTAATGGATTTTTGCGCGAAGAAAAACGGCCCAAAAAACCTTGTTATGCGTGATGCCGCACCAAACATTCACTTCTTCGTTTCTCCCTGTAACTGTACAGTAACACGTGGAGACTCTGAACCCCATATACGGACATTATGCCTATTTTCCATTCCATCGCTTTATTGATTTAACGTCAGGAGGGCTGCGTCCATAAGAACCCCAAAAATTACGCTGAGTACTGATAGGCGATTTCGTTTCGTGAAACCGAAGCACAAATTGCGTTTTCTCCTGCTTCGACGCCATTTCGCCAGCAACTAACGTGACCTAACAGACTGCGTCGGTGTTGTGGAGCACTAGCGCCATCTATTGGTCACAACAACTAGTAATACTAACCTATGAAACGGCATCAAATGTATCTTATTATGTCAAACGGTTATTCTGTTATAAATTTTTATAATCAGGGCAAGACTTAGTGCTCACCCTGTACTTGCAAGAAGACTTCAATATCAGAAATCGTGTGGGTACGTAAATGACATTCTATCCCACTCCACATAACTTCATGTTTTTGAGCAAATTTTGACGGCATGTAATGTGGTACGGAAGTCATACCTTCACAAAGATATGTCCATTTACGGCCGGCCGGGGTGGTCGAGCGGTTCTAGGCGCTACAGTCGAACCGCGCGACTGCTACGGCGCAGGTTCGAATCCTGCCTCGGGCATAGATGTGTGTGATGTCCTTAGGTTAGTTAGGTTTAAGTAGTTCTAAGTTCTAGGGGACTGATGACCTCAGAAGTTAAGTCCCATAGTGCTCAGAGCCATTTTTTTTATTTTTTATTTGTTCATTTACGTAACCAGATACGTGTTGATTAGTATGAATCGATAGTGGTGGCAACGACAAAGATTGTCATAGCAACAGATGGTGGTAAAACATTACTTTCGACAGGTAGTAATTTACTATGACGCAGTATGAAATCTTATCTGCTGTCTCTGGCACTCACAGCCTTCACTCAATAATGGAGAAAAAATGTTCATGAAGTCCGGAAGGTACAGTTTTTATTTTCTGAGGACAATTCGAGATGCTAGATAGCAGTTCTTTGTGTCCTTACTGTGGTTTCTAGAGGCATAAAAAATCATTAAAAATAGATTTCCTAGGTTTCTCGTAATTGTAATTGTTATTGTTATGTATTTAGTTTAATTTACGGCCTTTAGATTTGAGTGATTTATCGTGTAACCAAAGATAAGGGATTCCTTTTAGCACTCATGTGTATGACCTCACACTTTTCGTTATTTAGAGTCAATTGCCAATTTTCACACCATATTATATCTTTTCTAAATCGTTTTGCATTTGTTTTGATCTTCTGATGACTTTACTAGTTGATAAACGACTGCGTCATCTGACAACCACCTAAGACGGCTGCTCACACTGTCTCCTAAATCGTTTATATAGATAATGAACAGCAAAGGGCCTATAACACTACCTTGAGGGACGCCAGAAATCACTTCCGTTTTACGCGATGACTATGTCAATTGCTGCGGAGTGTGACCTGCTGAGGGGAAGTCACGAATCCAGTCACATTACTGAGACGATATTCTGTAAGGATGCAATTTCACTATAAGTCTCTCGTGTGATACAGTGACAAAAGCCTTCTGGAAATCTAGAAATACGGAATCAGTTTGAAATCCTTTGTCAATAGCACTCAATATAGCATAATAAAATAAGGGAAATCAGAGCTCGCACGGAAAGGTATAGGTGTTCGTTTTTTTCGCGCGCTGTTGGAGAGTGATATAAGAGAGAGTTATTATGAAGGTGATTCGATGAAAACCCAGTGCCAGGAACTTAAATGTGATTTGCAGAGGAGCGATGAAGGGGTGTTGAACATCATCACAAATAAGGACACTTCCGGCAGTTCCACGTGGTTGTATGAACGTTCTGTGCTGTATACTAAAGAGGGGGAGAGTATATAGAACACCGGAAGCATTGAGACCATCACCCTAACTTTTCTCTAATATTAAAAATTAATCCAGTCTCGAAACTGTTTGGTGTAACGGGATATTGTGCTGAGAGTCGTGCGCATTGCTCACGCGCTTGCCTACGGCTGGTCCGGTCCGGGCTCATCCGGTTTCGCAACGGTTGGACCACGCGGCCAGCGGCGCATCCTTACTCAAGCACGGCCTCGAGCAGAGATGACGCTCCACGCCGCTGCCGGTCGCTTCCCATCTGAACTTGAGTGCGCATGCGCTGCGAGCCGTGGCAGGGAATTGCGCTACTCACAGCTGAGAATTTTACTTCGCGGAACACAAACTTCCCGGAAGTGACTTATTAGCTGACGCGGTTGTATTGCTAGCTGTGACACTAACCAATCCAGAGTGCTGCAGTTGCTTTGACTTAAAGGAGAAGCGTACACCCAACGCGTCACCGATTTTGTAGACAGGGTGTTCCAGGAGGAATTTCCAATATTCGGAGACATGGCAGGAACATACATTTGAAGCAAAAAAGTCTGGTAAACATGGGCTCTTAAATGTGTACCTTAAGAGCTATGAACACTTCCGTGTCTTCGAGACTGTGAAACGAATATTCTCTACTGGAAGCTTTTGCTTTCCATATTTTGAGAGGTGTTGGCAGTATGGGCCAAACAAGAAAAAAAGTCAAGTAAACTTCTTAAGTGCATAGCTTGGAAGGTGTGAGAGCTTGTTCGTCTTCGCTATTGTGAAACCATCTCTTCTAATAAACAAGTGCTCGTAGCTCGTAAGGCATGCATTTTACAGCCTAGACCTTTTTGCTTCGAATGATCGTTCCTGTCATGTCCCTGAATATTGATCATCCCTCATGGGACACCCCGTATATAAACTATAACTGCGCCGTAACACTTCCTTGGCCATTCCGTAAGTTACCTTTACATCTGTCAATTTCGTCCCGCAGGGTTAATATACAGGGAGCGAAAGGCTATTTACAATTTGTACAGAAATCAGATGGCAGTTATAAGAGTCGAGGGGCATGAAAGGGAAGCAGTGGTTGGGAAGGGAGTGAGACAGGTTGTAGGCTCTCCCCGATATTATTCAATCTGTATATTGAGCAAGCAGTAAAGGAAACAAAAGAAAAATTCGGAGTAGGAATTAAAATCCATTGAGAAGGAATAAAAACTTTGAGGTTCGCCGATGACATTGTAATTCTGTCAGAGACAGCAAAGGACTTGGAAGAGCAGTTGAACGGAATGGACAGTGCCTTAAAAGGAGGATATAAGATGAAAATCAACAAAAGCAAAACGAGGATCATGGAATGTAGTCGAATTAAGTCGGCCCGATGCTGAGGGAATTAGATTAGGAAATGAGACACTTAAAGTAGTAAAGGAATTTTGCTATTTGGGGAGCAAAATAACTAATGATGCTCAAAGTAGAGAGGATATAAAATGTAGACTGGCAATGGCAAGGAAAGCGTTTCTGAAGAAGAGAAATTTGTTAACATCGAGTATAGATTTAAGTGTTAGGAAGTCGTTTCTGAAAGTATTTGTATGGAGTGTAGCCATGTATGGAAGTGAAACATGGACGATAAATAGTTTGGACAAGAAGAGAATAGAAGCTTTCGAAATGTGTTGCTACAGAAGAATGCTGAAGATTAGATGGGTAGATCACGTATCTAATGAAGAGGTATTGAATAGAATAGGGGAGAAGAGGAGTTTGTGGCACAACTTGACAAGAAGAAGGGACCGGTTGGTAGGACACGTTCTAGAGGCATCAAGGGATCACAAATTTAGCATTGGAGGGCAGCGTGGAGGGTAAAAATCGTAGAGGGAGACCAAGAGATGAATACACTAAGCAGATTCAGAAGGATGTAGGTTGCAGTAAGTACTGGGAGACGAAGAAGCTTGCAGAGGATAGAGTAGCAAGGAAAGCTGCATCAAACCAGTCTCAGGACTGAAGACAACAACAAGAACAATGTGTTAAGTTCTGTCTGGTAGAAAGACGTGGACCACTAAAAGACAGGGTGGGACTGTATTGAATGCCTTTCGGATGTCAGAGAAGTCGTGTTTCATCAGAGGTAGTTGTTAACAATCAAGGAAACAGTTCTTAACTATTTCAGGAGAATTCTCCGCTGTGAACGACATTTTTAACGGACGCAACGCTTAACCTACGATTGGGAGAGTTTCTGGTAACTTTGCCTCCGGGATATTGTTTGTCGAATATAGTGAATATCAGATTCACTTCAAAAATGGGCGGCATTAACCTTGAGCGACAGCTATAAAAATACGGTATTCTCTTTTCATCGTACTGCTAAATCGTTGTCTTTCATCGTAGTCATTTGCCAAGCAGTCAATCATTGAAAAATGACACTGGGAGTGGTTCGGCTCTCTGCGTAAAGACAGTAACTCACTCACTTCCCATCAAAGGTAGAGCGAGATATTTGACAACAATGACGGTTTGAGTGTTTCATATTTTCTTCAGTTTTGCAGGTTCATGTGTTCTCTTGGTGACGTCCACTGCATAAGACTACGTACTTCAGTCGGTTTATTTCTCCTATAAAACATCTATTATTGTCATTCAAAAACTATTTTATGTCTTTCCTGGTTTGCAATACTACTGACAGTTTAAGTAAAACAACATACAATTTTCTTTCCGTATATAATTAGATATAATATTACAACAGTAACCAAGGACTCCGTTAAACTTAGACAGTCCCTCAATCAAAGAGGGGAGGGGGAGAACCATTCGTGGCGCATTTTGATTAAAAGAAGGGATTTATTGATAAGACACATCCTGAGCAATCAAGGAATCGTCAGTTTCGTAACGGAGGAGAGTGTATGATTACTGCCCAGAAATAAAATTGTTTTAGATTGTTGAGGGTCTGGGGGAAAGTAAATACGGGTACAATGAGACTAATTCGTTCTGAAGTGATATTCCGATATTGTTTTCTGGTAATACCACAGTTTCCATAAGGTAAAGGTTGTGTAATACGTTGTGAAGCCTCTTTCACCTGTCCCTGATACGGTACAATCGCTCTCTTTCGAAACAGACACGGCATTGCATGTGCAGGTTGCAATCTATTATAAAGTCCATAATAATTTTGTAAGTAGCGTTATTTTCTGTGTGAGGATAGTGCTAAAATTACTAGGAAATTAGTGTTTCAACTTCCACACTCTTGTATGTAATGATTTGCTGGTTGCGATACCGTTCATAGTAAAAGAGCATCCGGTTTAAATTGGCTTCTGAACTTAAGTAACACGAATGGTGTGGAGAGCCTCTGACGCCTATCCTGAGAAGGTGGTGAATGTGGAAGTTTCTTTCTGGAAGCGCACCCTGAAGTCAGACAGGACCAGTGCGTGCGTAAACCACGATTCTCTGGGAGTAGTGACGGTTCTTCCCCAACACTTCGGCGTTGTTATACGACGCTTCTACATTTTTCTTCTCTGCGTTATACTTATATTAAGAATTAAGATTAGGATTTTTTGTGGAAATATTAGGACAATTTTTAGAACACTGGCCGCAGGAAATGATCAACTTCAACTTACTTTTATGTCCGTCGTGAAATTGGGTGTTTGTACGATACTTGAGATTTTAATGCTAACTTAAGGTTTGCTGTTTGTCATTATTTACTAATTAAATTAACCCTTAGTGACTACCCTTAGCTCCGCACGTTATTTTCGTCAGTAAATAGTAATTTTCAGACGGAGTTCAGATTTGTGATGTTGATGCGTTTAACAGACAACTTTACGCGAATGCACATATAGAAAATTTTCATTTCTGTCTTCGCCTATTTTCAAAGCATTTCTTCGTGACTTCTAAAGGCATTTCCGATCCAAGTAAGCAGTTCTGAGTGCAAGGTCGCTCATTTATGGCCACCTTCTGCTTAACCCCCCAAGGCTCGAAATCCAATACGTCATTCACTTCGACCCCCTAGCTCGGCACTTATTTATATTTCATATTTATCGATGTCGCTCCCATCAAATTATGTAACGTGGCAACACCTTTATATAATGAGTATAGTATTTATTCTTTTACGCCTTAGATACTTCTCAAAAATGTCGCGCAAGGCCACCATAACGCGATTAATCGCGTTTTGGCTCGTAGTTCACTTACTACTAGAGGCAAGTGTAGAATAACGCAAAAGAAAATTACATCACCGTTGCCTAACTGCTACGATACTGAAAACATTCTCGTATGTATTCCCAAGGAATTAATCTATTTTTCTTGTCAATCAGAAGTCTCAGCCAAGAGTATTGAAAATAACACACCTTTTTGCTGAAAAAGTGATTTGGTAACTAGTAGGGAGTTGGCGTTTGTAGCGCAATTTTGATATCCAATTGATATGCAAATTTGATCAACTAATCACCCCTGCTCCAGCCACCCCCACCCACGACCCGCCAAAATTCGAAATTCCCGTCAATGGGGTAGGTTGGGGGAGGCGGGTGGGGAGGGAGGGGGAAGAGGGGGCGGGGCACACGTGCAACTGAGAAAAACACGTGACGTCATCCGGGGGCGGGGGTGGGATGATTAATGGATCAATTTAATTAATTTGCATATCAATTTGATATCAAAATTGCGCTACAAACGCCAATCCCATACTACTATGGTACCCCGTTATTTAAGTGTTATTTTAAACTTACAGTCATTTATAAATATCAGTATGATCCGATCGTGAAGCTGCGAGAAACGGACAGCGATAGATGTCAGACATACTTGTTCGGCCCGACGCCAGCATGAGGAAGAGACTGTCCCGATCTGCGCTGAAGAGAAATTATAATTTAAATAAAAGACTTTTTGATACAACACCTTTTGAAAACGGACCAAAAAGTATAAAATAATTTCTCGCAGCCCCCATACAGATAGTTTTGAAATTTTAAACGGAAAACGTGGGTTTCATGCTATAGATAATTGAGGCGAATAGACCACTTAAGTCACGAACAATTTTATTGCACTGCAAATGATATGAACTGTTCTGTGATTTTTCTCAAAGACAGCTACTGTACACTCATTATTATAGCTATTAAAAATTCGCTAGCACATTTTCATGGCTATTTGCATGGGGTTTAGGAATCTATATGTGGCTAGGAGGAATTATTTTGTACTTTCTTGCCCTTTTTAAAAACATGTTATATTAAAAAGTGTTTTAATAAAATAATTATTTTCTCATTCTTAGCCTTGGGTGTTGAAATTTTTCAATCGATTTGAAACATTTTGATGAAATTACAGCTGAGACATGTGGTAAATGTTGGGTTTATTTCAGTTTCTCTTCATCTGATCGCATTCGGGAGGACGACGGTTCAATCCCGTCTCCGGCCATCCGGATTTAGGTTTTCCGTGATTTCCCTAAATCGCATCAGGCAAATGCCGGGATGGTTCCTTTGAAAGGGCACGGCCGATTTCCTTCCCCATCCTTCCCTCACCCGAGCTTGCGCTCCGTCTCTAATGACCTCGTTGTCGACGGGACGTTAAACACTAATCTCCTCCTCCTCCTCTTCATCTGAGTTGACCAATATTTTGCTTCCTTTCTTCGTATAACTCGCGAAAAGACCGTGAAGGTAAAAATTAGAGAGATTCGCGCTCACAGGGAGCAATCGTTCTTACGCGAAACATTTCGCGACTGGAACAGGAAAAGGGGAAGACGTGCATGATAGACCTTCCGCCACACGCCAGACAAGAAAGCGAATTACGATTAATATCACATTATCATCCAGTTCTGAGCTATGTTGTAAGTTTCAGTTGCCTAGCTCATCGGAAATGTTTTTAAAATTCCTACAGCTCACCATGAAATCTGAAACGCCCTTTAGTGGACGGTAGGCACCAGGTTGACTACAAGTGGTTTAGACCCTGTATAGATGATACCGCCGTTATTTCTTCTTAAAAACTATTGCCAATTGCTCCGAGATCCGGTGTCAACAGCGGGCGGGGGCAGTCTTGACAGCTGCTCCGTGAGCTGTTGCGTGGAAGAAAGGGAATAAGTCGTTAACGTGACGTAGGCTTGCCCGAACTCCGCGTGACGCGCGTGTTTAGGTGTTGTGGCGTAGTTTACTTCGCTAGGGGACGGTTAAGGGGGGGGGGGGAGGAGGAAGCATCTAGTTATTGCTGGCGCTCATTATTACCTCGGTGGGTAGTAATTGTTAGTTGGCCGACAGCCTGCAAAGCGATACGTGCAGCGGATTGCTTAACAGGCAAACCTACAGTACATCTGGTTACTTTCAAATGCCGAAAAGCTATAGCAGACTAGTCGGCCGCCCAGCACAATACCTCGTTAGTGTACAGCGGATGGAAAGAAAATAAACTCATACTGTGGTACCAAAAAGTACTGGTACACACCTTTTCACACCTAATACAAAATGTATAAATACTAGGGACATTGTATGTATACCATTAACTCTGACTCTTGAAAGGAAATAATCTGTACGTCAAAATATTTCACCAACATAATAGAAACACTTATAATCAATTAAGTAAGGGTTTTCTCCTGCTCAAAAAAGTATTGACACACTGTACGACGTTTGTTATTGTGCTTGACAGACAACGCCGCGCGTACGAGATTAGTGCAATCGGAGTTGACAAACATTTCAGTCAGTTGCCTGACGGCGAGTGTAAGAGGCATTCACTTGTCACGATGAGTCCGAAGGGGAAGGCGCATTCAGTGTCATTCCGCAACAATGCGGTTTTTTTGCGTTCGCAGAGTAAAAGTTACTGTGACGTTGGTAAAGACCATTCTGTTGATTATACAACAGTGCGGGCAATCATCAAGAAGTTCCAAGAGACTGGTACCACAGACAATAAACGTAGATCAGGACGACCAAGAGTTCGTACACGTAGGGAGCGTTGAAGGATAGTTTGAAATGCACAAAAGATGGTGATGATGAGGTCCCATAGTCGGGGAGCGTAGGGAACGATGCGGGACACCCGCACCGCCGACTAGGCGAGGTCCTAGCGGAGGCGGTTTGCCATTGCCTTCCTCCGACCGCAACGGGGATGAATTATGATGATGATGATGACGACACAACAACACCCAGTCATCTCGAGGCAGGGAAAATCCCTGACCCTGCCGGGAATCGAACCCGGGACCCCCGTGCGCGGAAAGCGAGAACGCTACCGCAAGACCACGAGCTGCGGACAGCCTGCACAAAACGAGCCTGTTAAAAGTGGAGGGTCGTTTGTATCTGACATCCAGTCAACGGTTAACGAACAGGTCAGTGCTCGAACTATAGGGAATGTTTCGAACACAACAGTTATTCGTTGCAGATCTCCCAGAATGGAGCCATTTATTTCGGAAGTTACCGACGACAGCGCTTGCAGTTTGTTGAACTTTGTCTGTAAATAGGTTGACTTTTGGAATACGTGCTATTTTCTGATGAATCCAACTTTAACTTGTTTGGGTGTGAAGAAAAGGGAAATATGTGCCACAAACTAAATACAGAGCTCCAGTCACAAGATTCCTACCTACAGTAAAACATGGAGGAGAAAGCATAATGGTTTGATAATGCAGGGCAGCTTCTGGAGTTGGTGACTTCGCAGTTATTGAAGATGAAGATTTCATGGAAATCGTAAATACAACGGTGTGTTGCGCGTTCATTCACTTCGCAGTGCACAGGAATTAGGTCTTGATGACGTCTTTTCCTTTCAATGACACAACGACCCTAAATATAAAGCTCTCAGAACTCGGGAGTGGTTGTTATGTAATGCTGCAGGAAGGGTTTTCGCTTCACCGCAACCCTGATCTAATCCCGATAAAGCATCTTTCGGCACAAATGGATACAAAAGTTCGAAAACATCGTTCTACAGGGAAGCAGGATTTCCAGACGGTGTTGTTAGAGGAATGTTCGAAGATCTCACCAGATATTACTCCAACTTGATGGTTCGTTCCATGCCAAGACGTATACAAGGTTTCATCAGTGCCAACCGTATGCATACAGACAACTAGGCTGAGTTACGTGACTTAGGGAGACTGCTAACTTCATTTTTCTGTAGGTGTGCCAATACTTTTTGGATGTGTAGAACAACTGATTTCTTTTTGTGAACTTATATTTTTGTCATGAGAAACCAATTATACTAGAAGAATCTTATGTTTACTACTGTACGTTTAAATAAATATGACATTCTCTCTCTTCCACTGTACCATGTAGAGCTGTAGGGTCTACGTTCACATTCCAAACGGCCTCACCAACGTATGTCTGCAGATGAATTCTGGATCCCGGCCGAAGGAATTTTTTGCCATTCGAGGCAGATAATCTGTTGAATTCACCTGAGAGTTGCTGTAGGAGGGTAACAGTCCCTCTTTAATCGCTCTTCAGAAGTACTGAAAGAGAAGTGCATTACTTAATGAGTTCACCGCCCAAAATATTAGTCACCCCTAGAGAATCATTACATACACCATTTACAAGGTTGTGGAGTTACGTCGCATCCACGTTATGCCACTCGCCGATGATTTGACACGTTAATACTTTAGAGCAATGCAAAGACTTGAACGTTTTATTCTCCCGGTTGTACAAGGTAGCCAGCGAGCACCTTACAATTCCCGAGACATCAGTATCGTCCGGGCGTTTAATTTTAAAGACAGACAGCACTGTGTCATCCACACACTGCGAAAAACTGTGAAGTGCAGGCAAAGGGTACGTCCCACTGTACTAGTTATTAGGGTTTTTTTCCGTATCATTCACGTATGGAATGCGGCAAGAATGATACCTCTGTGCGTGCTTTAATTATTCAAATCTTGTCCTAACGATCCGTATGGGAGCGTTATGTAGAGGATTGTGCTACATTCTTAGAGTCGTCATTTAAAGCCGGTTCTTGAGACTGTTAGTAGACTTGCCCGGTATAGTTTGTTTGTCTTCAAGAGTGAGTCCTTTCAATTTCATCATCATCTCTGTGACTCTGTCCTGCGGGTCGAACAAGCATATGACCATTCGTGCTGCCCTTCTGTGATTACGTTCAGTATCTCCTGCTAATCCTTTCTGGTACAGGTCCCACACTCTCGAGCAGTATTCTAGTCAAGTGAACACTGAATAAATTTTCAGCTGCCACGATCGCTAAAATATTTTATCAGACTACCGGTTTCGGCAGTTCTGTTGCCATCTTCAGATCCCTTGCTTTGTATAGTCTTTGTTGAAGACACTAGGTAACCGCAACTTACTTATCTTCTTCCTGGCTTTCTGGGAGGAGTGAGAGTCGCCAACCGTGTGGCAAGGCATATCTCAGTGCACTTCTGACAGGTGTTTAAAGCGAGGGATCCGAAGATGGCAACAGAGAATTGCCGAAACCGGTAATTCAATAAATGATGCTAGCGATCTTGACAGTTGAAAATTCATTTAGTGTTTTTAGTACTACAATCGCCCATACGCCGACGATGTCAGAAGTGTATGATTCTAGTCAAAATCATGTAACATATTATCAGCGAAACGACTAAGTAAAATATTATTTGTGAATGTCTGTACTGAGGAAGAATGGGAAGTTTAGCTAAAATTTAACAAACATACTTTTTGGGTACCATGATGCTGATTTTCTGATAGCCTGCTGGGTAATTTCGTGTTTAAAGTTCTAATTTTTATGAAATTATAATTAAATGGACACCCTAGCTGCAAAAAGGCGTTGATATAATTCATTGGGGACACGATGAAAATGTGTGCCCCGACTGGGACTCGAACCCGGGATCTCCTACTTACGTGGCAGACGCTGTATCCATCTGAGCCACCGAGGACACAGAGGATAGTGCACCTGCAGGGACTTATCCCTTGCACGCTCCCCGTGAGACCCACATTCCCAACATGTCCACACCACTACATTCGTAGTGCGCCTAATAGATGTTTGCCCATCATACTCATTACTCGTGGCAGATTAATCTACCAAGTCCCGTACGAGTTCGGGCATAGCGTGTGCATTCGCTCAAGAAGGTCAGTGGCCGGGAAGCCATATTTTAACTATATATGACTGTAGTATCTGCCCGAACTCGTACGGGACTTGGTAGATTAATCTGCCACGAGTAATGAGTATGATGGGCAAACATATATTAGGCGCACTGCAAATGTAGTGGTGTGGACATGTTGGGAATGTGGGTCTCGCGGGGAACGTGCAAGGGATAAGTCCCTGCAGGTGCACTATCCTCTGTGCCCTAGGTGGCTCAGATGGATAGAGCGTCTGCCATGTAAGCAGGAGATCCCGGGTTCGAGTCCCGGTCGGGGCACACATTTTCAACATGTCTCCAATGAAGAACATCAACGCCTGTTTGCAGCTAGGGTGTCCATTTAATTATCATTTAATTTTTAACAAAGCTGCATGTTCATCTACGGTAACTGTTCTTTCGGGAACCGATACTACCGTCATATATATTCTATTTTTTTAAAAAATTCGCAACATCGCTTGATTTGACGATTACTATCTACTCCCACTTCTTTTTATCAAAAGTAAGCATAGGTGCCCGAAGTGTCGATTCTTATCTTTCGCTGCTTATAAGAGTACGATACTTTCGTTACGATACTACTCATGAGTAAAATATAAATACTTTTCGTACGATACCGTGTCCCTAGGAGGGGCAAATGCGTTCCCCCCGTCGGCCCATGCTAACGTCTATGATACGCTTCAGTCCTCCGGTTGCCTTGAGTACGACGCCGAGGCTGAGTCGCCGTCTTATATCCCGATGGATATTATTGTATTATTACTGGTAATGGCAGAATAGATTGTAGCACGGGGGAGGAAGTAACAAAGCCAAGAACACGTCGCACCTCGTGATTTCCGTGTGTGCCCGCATCTGCAGGCTTCGCCTCTCTGCCATGTCTGCCCGTCACAGCGTTTCCTGGAAGCGGCAGCTCGCGTTAAACATTCTAGCAGCGCAGCGCAGCGGCCTCTGTCCACTTTCCCGTGCAGGCTGCGTTTCCCTACTCAGCGCTGTGTTGTTTCTGGGGACGTCTTTGGATGACGGCGCGAATGTATCTGCGTGTACATCCATTCCTGCAAACCGATTTGAAGTGCTTGGCACAGAATACTTCCTGTTTTACCGCTTATTAGGGTTTCTTGGCATTCCAGCCGCAAATGGATGTGCTATGCAGTTAGTGTAATGCTGTCTCCTCGGTCCCTGCGGGATCGAAATTTGGCGGGCTGTAGGATATTCCCAAATACGTCGGTGAATAACCTGTCTTGAAAATTTGAAAGTAATTCCATCGAATTTTGCGCTCGAAGCACATTAAAGAAGGTGGCTAAGAAAGCAGCCGAAATATCGTTTAAAAACGAATTATTTTGTTTGCTTCCTGTGAACTTGACAACATACTCGGTAACTCCGACTTTTTCGTTTCATCAAGGAAAGCTTTGCATTTCGCTTAGTTACGAGTATTGCCTGTTGTTATGTAAGAGATTGAGGTCATTCGTTTCTTGAAGGCTTACTGACTGTATCTGTTGGCCTCTGAAGAAATTGTTACTGGACTTCAACCAATTGTGTTGGATTAGATTAGATTAGTTTTTCGTTCCATAGATCCGTGTTGAGGAGATCCTCGTGGATGTGGAACATGTCATCTTTTTTTAAGCTGAAATAACAATACTAATAGTATGAATATATACAATACATCATTTGTTTCTATTAAAAAATTCGTCAATGGAGTAGAAGGAATTGGCCACTAGTAAGTCTTTCAGGCTCCTTTTAAACTGATCTTTATTGGTAACTAAATTTTTTATGTTTGCTGGCAAATTATTGAACATGAGTGTTCCTGAGTAGTGGACCCCTTTTTGAACTAAATTAAGTGCTTTTAAGTCCTTGTGCAGATCATTTTTGTTCCTGGTATTGTATGTATGAACTGAGCTGTTTGTTGGAAAAAGAGATATATTATTTAGGACAAATTTCATTAAGGAGTAAATATACTGAGAGGCAGTAGTTAGTATACCCAGTTCTTTGAAGAGGTTTCTACAGGACGTTCTTGAATTTACTCCACAAATAATACGTATTAAACGCTTTTGGACTCTGAAAGCTTTTGTTTGACTTGAAGAGTAACCCCAAAATATTATACCATATGACATTATGGAATGAAAGTAGGCAAAGTATGCAAGCTTTTTCATTTTTATGTCGCCTATGTCTGCTAACACTCGAATTGCAAATACAGATTAGTTAAGGCGTTTCTGCAGTTCTGTGGTGTGCTCCTCCCAACTGAATTTATTCTCAAGTTGTAATCCCAGGAATTTAAGACTGTCAACCTCTTCTATCTGCTCTTCATCATACTTTATGCACATGCTGGGTGGAAACGTGTTACAGGTTCTGAACTGCATATAGTGAGTCTTTTCGAAGTTTAATGTCAATGAGTTGGCTTTAAACCATTTATTAATATCCATGGAAATATCATTAGCAGATCTTTCTAGAACTACACTCGACATACTATTTATTGCAATACTTGTGTCATCTGCAAACAAAACGAACTCTGCTTCTAAAAAGCAATGGCCCTAAGGTAGATTCTTGTGGGACACCACATGTAATTTCTTCCCATTCTGATGATGACTGAGGACTTAATTCACCAGTTCCTTGCACTGACACCCTTTGTTTCCTGTTAGCGAGGTATGACCTGAACCATTTTGCAGCACTGCCCGTGACACCATAGAATTCTAATTTATTTAAAAGGATGTTGTGGTTCACACAATCGAATGCCTTTGACAAATCACAGAAAATGCCTGCTGCTTGTAACTTTTATTTAATGAATTAAGTACATTTCCACTGTAGGTGTAAATAGTTTTCTCGATATCAGAACGCTTCAGAAATCCAAACTTTGTTCTTGATAATATGTTATTTGTGGTTGAGAAGCTGCCTGTACATTACTTTTTCTAAAATTTTTGAGAATGCTGGCAAAAGTGAAATCGGTCTGTAGTTTGATCTCTTTATCCCCTTTCTTGAATAGAGGCTTAACATCTGCATATTTTAGCCAGGAGACGTTACGGAAGACAATGAATCTTGTGTTTGTGTACGGACAGACGGAAGGAGTGCAGCAGAGCGTGCGCGCTGACGGAGCGGTGCGCTGGTCTGGCAGTGCCGGTGTGGGGGGGGAGCGAACCCGCGAGTTCCCCGTCCCGCAGTGCCCTGGCCGGTGCACGTGCACCGAGCCCGGTGCAGCCGTACCGACGGGCGAGTGCGCGCGCACAAGCCGCACCACTCCCTCCACACCCCGCGCAGCCCTAGCTTCTCGTGCCAGGCGCTGCTACTGCTATTACCGCTGTTGCTGGAATCTAGGGGAGGGACTGAGGGGAAGAGAGCCGTTCGCCAGTTACGTCACTGGCACGACCCCTTTTAGTTCTCCTCACCGTGCCGCCCTAGTCGTGGCATTAGTAAGATCGCTGAATAATAGACCAACGCGTTCACAGAAGTCCAAGCAGCCTTCATGATCGTTCTATCCGCATTCATTTATGTTACCGTGAAGCAAAATGTTGAAGTATTTCATTCCTTGCCCTTTGGTTATTCTCGCTGCAAAATACTAACGCGAATTCTTTACTAACGAATCGAAAAACTGGTAGAAGCCGACCTCGGGGAAGATCAGTTTCGATTCCGTAGAAATGTTGGAACACGTGAGGCAATACTGACGCTACGACATATCTTAGAAGAAAGATTAAGGAAAGGCAAACCTACGTTTCTAGCATTTGTAGACTTACAGAAAGCTTTTGACAATGTTGACTGGAATACTCTCTTTCAAATTCTGAAGGTGGCAGGGTTGAAATACAGGCACCAAAAGGCTATTTACAATTTGTACAGAAAGCAGATGGCGGTTATAAGAGTAGAGGGGCATGAAAGGGAAGTAGTTGTTGGGAGGGGAGTGAGACAGGGTTGTAGCCTCTCCCCGATGCTATTCAATCTGAATATTGAAGCAGTAAAGGAAACAAAAGAAAAGTTCGGAGTAGGTATTAAAATCCATGGAGAAGAAATAAAAACTTTGAGGTTCGCCGATGACATTGTAATTATGTCAGAGACAGCAAAGGACTTGGAAGAGCAGTTGAACGGAATGGACAGTGTCTTGAAAGAAGGGTATAACATGAACATCAACAAAAGCAAAACGAGGATAATGGAATGTAGTCGAATTAAGTCGGGCGATGCTGAGGGAATTAGATTAGGAACTGAGACACTTAAAAGCAGTAAAGGAATTTTGCTATTTGGGGAGCAAAATAACTGATGATGGTCGAAGTAGAGAGCATACAAAATGTAGACTGGCAATGGCAAGGAAAGCGTTTCTGAAGAAGAGAAATTTGTTAACATCGGGTATAGATTTAAGTGTTAGGAAGTCGTTTCTGAAAGTATTTGTGTGGAGTGTAGCCATGTATGGAAGTGAAACATGGGCGATAGATAGATTAGACAAGAAGAGAATGGAAGTTTTCGAAATGTGGTGCTACAATGCTGAAGATTAGATGAGTAGATCACATAACTAATGAGGAGGTATTGAATAGAATTGGGGAGGAGAGGAGTTCGTGGCACAACTTGACTAGAAGAAGGGATCGGTTGTTAGGACATGTTCTGAGGCATCAAGGGATCACCAATTTAGTATTTGAGGGCAGTGTGGAGGGTAAAAATCGTAGAGGGAGACCAAGAGGTGAATACACTAAGCAGATTCAGAAGGATGTAGGCTGCAGTAGGTACTGGGCTGATGAAGAAGCTTGCACTGCATAGAGTAGAAGACCGCAACAACAACAACAACAACATGTGTGAATTTAAAAAACATCGTTACAACTACACGAATGTTATTTTGGAAAACAGCTCTCCTTTCACGCAGTTCTACATTTACGTCTATACTCTGCGAACCACCGTGAAGTGCATGGTAGAGGGTGTGTGCCATTGTAACAGTTACCAGGGTTTCTTCCCTTTCCATTCACTTATGTAGTGTGAGAAGAATTTTTGATTGAATGCCTCTGTGCATGCTGTAAATGTTCCAATCTTGTCCTCGCAATCCTTGTGTGAGCGATACGTAGGGGGTTGTAGTATATTCCCAGAGTCATCATTTAAAACTGGTTCTTGAAATTTTGTTATTCGACTTTCTCGGGGTAGTTTACGTCTGGCTTCAGGAGTCTGCCAGTTCAGTATCTTCCATATTTCTGTGAACCTATCCCACGGGTCAAACAAACCTTTGCTCATTCGTGCTGCCCTTCTCTGTACGAGGGGCGCGTGAAAAGTCCGCGCAAAGCCCGAGAGATGGCACCACCGGCGCGTATCGAGGTCATGTTTAGTTAGTAGCAACTGCGGAAAGAACGCACACCAAATCCCAGCCATATTGATCTATTTCTTTGTGTCTGGCATTCGTGTGAATCAAGTCGAGTGATTGTCAAAAAATGGACGAAAAAGAATTTCGTGTGGTGATTAAACATTACTTCATGAAAGGCAAAACGCCCCAGGAGACTAAAGAGAAGCTTGATAAACATTACAGTGACTCTGTACCTTCGATTAGAACAGTTTATAAGTGGTTTTAAAATTTTCGGACTGGCCATATGGGCACAAGTGATGCTGAACATTCTGGACGCCCTGTGGAGGTTACGACTCCAGAAATCATTGATAAAATCCATGATAAGGTGATGGATGACAGAAGAGTTAAGGTGCGTGAGATTGCTAGTACTGTGGGCATCTCGAATGAACAGGTACATAATATTTTGCATAAACATTTGGACATGAGAAACCTATCCGCAAGATGGCTTCCCCGATTGACCAAATACGGAATCGTGTGAAGCGTTGCAAGGATGCTTTGCAGCTGTTCAGGAAGAATCCGCATGACTTTAAGCGTCGTTTCGTCACAGTGGATGTAACATGGATACATTGCTATACTGCTGAGACCAAAGAACAATCTAAACAATGGGTTATCAAGGGAGAATCAGCGCCAAAAAAGGCGAAGACCATTCCTTCGGCCGGAAAGGTGATGGCGACTGTCTTTTGGGATTCGCAAGGGATAATCCTCATCGACTATCTGGAAAAAGGTAAAAGTATTACAGGTGCATATTATTCGTCGTTATTGGGCCGTTTGAAAACTGAGCTGCAAGAAAAACGCCGGTGATTGGACCGCAAAAAAGTCCTTTTCCATCACGAAAATGCACCAGCACACACATCAACAGCTGTGGTCGCAAAATTAATGGAAGTAGGATTCCAACTCGTTTCACATCCCCCCTATTCTCCAGACTTGGCTCCCTCAGACTATACTACTTGTTCCCCAATTTGAAGAAGTGGCTGGCGCGACAAAGATTTTATTCAAAAGAGGAGGTGATTGCAGTAACTAATAGCTATTTTGCAGACTTGGACAATTCCTATTATTCGGAAGGGATCGACAAATTAGAACAGCGTTGGACGAAGTGTATAAGTCTAAAAGGAGACTATGTCGAAAAATAAAAAAGGTTTACCCCAAACAAGTAAGTAGTTTTTATTTTGCACGGACTTTTCAAACGCCCCTCGTATTTGTTCAGTATTCCCTTTAGACCACCTTTGTACAGGTTCCACACATTTAAGCAGTAGTCAAGAATTGGTCACATGAGTGATTTGTAAGCCATTTCCTTTTTAGACTGATTCCACTGGCCCAGTATTGTACCAATAAACCGAAGTCTGCTATATGCTCTATCCACGAATGAGCCTGTGTTATCATTCCATTTCACTTTCCTAAAAAGCGTCACACGCAGTTATTTGCATGAGTTGACCGATTCAAACAGTGACTCATTGGTATTATAGTCGTGGGATACTACGTTTGTAACTCCATCATCTCCAAAAACCCTGAGGTTACTAATAATATTATCTGCAAGGTCATTAATATACAACATGAACAGCAAGGGTCTCAACACACATCCCTGGGTCACACCTAAAGTTATTTCTACATCTCACGATGACTTTCTATCCAAGATAACATGCTGAGTCCTCCCTACAAAAAAGTCATCAATCCAGTCACGAATTTCACTTGATAGCCCATGTGATCGTACTTTTGTCAATGAGCATAGGTGTGATACAGAGTCAAATGCTCTTCGGAAATCAAGAAATACTGCATCTACGTGACTGTCTTGATCCAAAGCTTTCAGTATCTCATGTGAGAAAAGTGCGAGTTGGGTTTCACATGATCGATGTTTTCGGAATCCATGCTGGCTGGCATTGAGAAGGTCATTCTGTTCAAGATACCTCATTATGTTTGAGCTCAAAATATGTTCTAGGATTCTACAACAAATCATTGTCAGGGACATTGGACGGTAGTTTTGTGGATCACTTCTACTACTCTTCTTGTAACCTGTGCTTTCTTCCAACTATTGGGCACACTTTCTTGTACGAGGAATCTGCAGTGGATTGTGAAGGGGCTAACTCCGCCACAAATTCATTATAAAGCCTGACAGAGATTCCATTGGGTGCCGGAGTTTTGTTCAGTTTTAACCCTCAGCCACCTGACGTGTTTTCAGGATACGCTACCACCTTACGTCGGTCGCAGAGACAGGTTGCATATTTTAAATTTTATGTTAAAGTACGCTAAAATATTGCAATAAATTAAAAGTCACGTCTTTGTTTTCATTATATTTCAGTCATAATACAACTTCAAAATGTGAAGAAGTATACTTACAGATATAAAAAAAATCAGCACTTAAGAAAAGTTTACTCATTTTAGGACTGCATTCGGCGCAAATAGGAATTTTACATGTAAAACGTACATTATGACAATTATTCCACTACATGAAATAAAACCGTCATAACTATTGAACAATTTGCGTTAGGACGTCCAAACCGCGCGGCTGGCCCAGGGGCATGATGGTAATTAGTATGCGCGTACGACGACGAAGCCCAGTTTCATTTGCATGGGTTCATCAGTAAGCAAAATTGGCGCTTTTGGAGGACTGAGAATCCGCATTTCGCGATTCAGAAGTCTCTTCAGCCACAACGGGTGACTCTGTGGTGTGCAGAGTCCAGTCACGGAATAATCGGCGCGATATTCTTTGATGGCACGGTGACTATCGAACGGTACGTAAAGGTTTTGGAAGATGACTTCATACACATTATCCAAAGTGACCATGATTTCGACAAGATGTGGTTCAAGCAAGAAAGAGCTCGACCCCATCGAAGCATGAGTGTATCTGATGTCCTGAGGAGCACTTTGGGGATCACTTTCTGGATCTGGTGTACTCTGAGGCCACTGGCACGGGCCTTGATTGGCCCCCATATTCTCCAGGTCTGAACACATGCGACTCCTTTTCGTGGGGCTGTATTAAAGACAAAGTGTACAGCAGTATTGGCTTCCGTCCCGGGTTCTTCGGCCGAGGTTCATCTAATGATTTTACTGACGATTCGCCAGCACGAGTGGCTGGCATTATCAAAGCTTCACCCTTTATTGCCGGTGGTGAACTGGAGCCGAGCACGCGGCCGCAGACTATATGTACCTGGCGCGCCAACGTCCGAGGGCTTCTCCGCGGTCAATTCCGGTGCGGTTCTCCTCTTGCTACCTGCGACGGTCGTTCGCTGCAGTACGGGAAGCCAGGATCCGTTTACCTTCAGGCTTTCCTCTTTCTTGTTGAAACTGTTCGCGTGTTTTTGTATTTCTACAGCTTCTCGGAACAAGCGCTTGTGATAGTGCTTCTCTACAGCCAGTACAAGAAGTATTGTACCCCGGACCACCTTTTTAAAATTAAACTTACTGAGATTTTAGACCGCCATTCAGATTTTATTACTGTTTACACGGATGGGTCTAAACGGGGATTTTATGGGCTGCTCTGCTGTGTTTCCCGATAGTGTCCGTAGAATAGGGCTCCCAGAGCAGTTCTCAGTTTACTATGCAGAATTGTTTGCCATTCTGTAAGCATTAGAGCATATGCGCCGACATCATGGCACGAATTTCTTCATCTGCTCCGATTCCCAAAGTGCTCTACACGCTCTTGAACAGATGTACCCAGCAGATCGAATGGTGCAAGAAGTGCAGGACGCACTCCTGCTCTTGCAAAAGCAGGGTAAGAATGTAATTTTCTGCTGGGTTCCAGGGCACATAGGAATTCCTGGAAATGAACTTGCAGATGCGGCTGCCGAGGAGGCTTGCTCCATCCCACCTCCGTCCCCCTGCAGGCAATAACATCATTCGTGACTCGGAAGGTCATTCGTTGGTGGGAGGCTCAGTGGCTGGAAGTGAGGGATAATAAGTTGCGAGCGGTGAAGGATTCTGTCCGACCGTGGCTCATCTCCTTCCGACAACGACGAGCTGAGGAAGTAGCCTTTACACGGCTTAGAATATGACATTGTCCGTTGACACATGGTTTTCTGTTACGTCGTGAGGAGCCACCAACGTGTCAGACATCTGGGACACAGCTGTCGATACGACATATTTTAACTGAGTGTGTTTTATATGCGGGTTTGAGGGAAGATTTCAGTTTCCCACCAGACCTGCCCTCTCTTTTAACTAATAATGAGCAGATTGTCGCTAGAGTTTTACGTTTTTGTGTGATGTCTGGACTTCTTCCCAAAATATTGGGATTGAGGTCTTAATGTGCTGTACAGTGGTTTGATCACCCAAAAAGTTTTATCTACCTGTTTTGATGTGCTGTGACCAATCATGAAATTTGAGCATTTACAATCTCGCAAAGATCGGCTCTAAATTAATCCTTATTTAAAAGATGTTAGCTGCACGTGTCAACATTTCTTTTGGGAACGGGCGCTGATAACAACGTTGTTGTGCGCCCTAAAACACTAATCATCATCATCATCATCATCATCATCATCATCATCATCATCATCATCATCATCTCTACAGCCAGAACTTCCGTGTCGGCGAATTTTAATACGAGGTCGGTCTTACTCATTGCGTGCCCTGCCACGTCCGATTTCTCAACTGCCCCAACCTGCAATGTCGCTTATACTGTTTGATCCTGGTGTTAATTGATCGTCCAGTCATTACGACATAAACATTTCCGCATGTGGATCGTATACGGTATATTCCCGACATTGCAAGTGGGTCCCTTTTCTCCTTCGCCGATCTAAGACACTCTTTCATATTCCTTGTCGGTTTGAAAATCGTCTTTACGCCATGTTTGCGCAATATACGGCCGATTCTGTCCGTCACTCTGGGAATGTATGGCAGAAAGGCCGTACCTGACATTTCTTTTTCTGATTCCTTACTTCGCCGAGTGTTTGGGTCTGTTACACTTCTAATATAATTTGTGAAGTACCCATTGCCCCTCAGAACACTTTACAGGTGTTGCATTTCTCGTCATATCACATCGGATGGGGAAAATCGGTTTTTAATTGTCCTGAGGCCACAAACCGCATAAAAAGCATCACTCACGTCGATTTTTAATTATCCTTAGGCCAAAAACCGCATAAAAAGCATCACTCACGTCAATTTTTAATTATCCTGAGGCCAAAAACCACATAAAAAGCATCAATAAAAATCAAATCGGATTATTAATTTCCTTGTGACTGGCGCAAAACATGTTCAAATATGCTGTCCACTGTTTTCTGCAACAAGTGTAAATCGAGGAACAGCATGTTCCACAACTGATCGAAGTGTTTCCGGGGTGACGTTCAGAATGTGTTGCGCAATGCATGCCTTCAGTGCAGCTAAGTTTGCAAGCGGAACACTGAACACCTCATCTTTGAGATAGCCCCACAGCCAGAAGTTACTTGGATTAAGATCAGGTGAACGGGACGGCCAGGATGCAGGCAAATAGCGGCTGATAATTCTAGCATTTTCGAAATGGTGCTTCAGCGGCTGCATAACTGGATTTGCAATGTGCGGAGGTGCGTCGTATTGCATAAAAATGATCCCATCCACACATCACGCTGTTGATGAGCTGGAATGATGCGGTTGCGCAAAATACACTCATAGCGCTTACCAGTGATGGTACAGATAACAGGACTAGAAGCATCTGTCTCTTCGAAAAAATGTGGCCCTATGATAAATGATGGCGTAAACCCGCACCACACATTGACCTTTTCAGGATGAAGTGGCACTGATTGTTTTGCGTGTGGATTTTCCATTTCCCATATCCGACAATTGTATGTATTGACATATCCTGTCAGATGGAAGTGGGCTTCGTCTGTCTACAAAACCTTCCATGGCCAATCATTGTCCACTTCATGTGAACAAGAAATTCTGAAGCAGAGGTCTCTCTTGCTGGCGGGTCAATAGGAGGCAACTCGTGTACATGGGTAATTTTGAATGGCTAGCAAAGAATTTCGTAGGATTTTACGCACCGTGCTCACGGGTATGTCAAGTGTTCGAGCAATTCTCCGTGCACTACACCTTTGCACACCACCACTCGTCTCCTCCTGCATTGCTGTGACAGTGCTTCCACTGACATCGAATCAATTGGTTTCCTCCCTCTACCAGGTTGCACGCCAAAAGAACACGTCTTCTGGAATTTCCGAATCATTTTCTCCAGACTCACGGCAGTCATCGGACCAACGCCTTTTTTCAACCCTTCAGTGTCCGAACTTATGCAGAGCGACGTGTGCTCAGTCACCATTGTTGTAATACAGCTTTACAAGCAGAGCACGATGCTGCATTGAGACACTCCTAGCGAACGTTGCAGACGCGAAAGGAGAAAAAGCCGTGTACCTCTGGTGTTCATACCAACCTCAGTGGGTCGTGCGCATGACAGATGTTGTCATTTACGTATTCCGACACATACAATGCCATCTGTTGATCAATTTTCACACTATTTTTCTTCTTCTGCCATACGTTTTCCCCTTCTCCGATAATATTCCGTTGCAATTTAACGTCATTCTGACCAGTGGTATTATTTCTAGAGCGTTGTGAAAGTTTTTTAATCACCCTGTACATTTTGAATTTGCACCTTCCGCGGAAAGCTACTAGTATTTCATCAATGCAAGCATTGCTTCCAAAGAAACAGACATTTTTACAGTTCTGAATGAACATTCTAAAAAGTTGCGATATAGGTGTAGCTAAATCAGTGCTGCGGCGTTCAGTTCGAGTATTTGCATCATGAAACGGAAGACAGTTGAGCAGTGCTTCAAACATATTCTTACTTATAATGCAGCGACATATTTCTCTGCCTGTGCCACCTTTGCTGTATCAGCATATATAGTGTGTGTAGTTTTCTTTGGAAATAGCAGTATAGTACAGCATACCAACGAAGGCTTTAAATTCAATTACATATACATCACGAACAGCTGTTTACCGTTGGTAATTAGGTCGAATTTTCTGATTTTTTTTTCATTAGAATGCCTTACTGTTCCTCCTCTTTCAGAGAAAAATAAGCTCCACAAATGCAGTTGATTCATATTTTCATGCCAAACGCCCTGAAAATTACGTTTTAATTCAAGTGGATGCCGTATGATGATATGATACATAGTCCTTGATCTTGAGACTGGAGGACGGGAAGACCAACGATATCAGTTCTTACCAAAGAAGTTGCGGTATCTTGCCAGTGGAACATCGTCGTCGGAAGGTGAATCCTCCATCGGCGTCCTAATGTCATTCTCTTGTTCCATGGGTTGAGGTTCAGCCCCATCACCTTCGACTTCTGAATCGGACTGATGTTCATCTTCAATGAATCCGCTGGAACATCTTTTACGTCACTACAGTCTTCATTTGGAAGTTCTGGTATAGATAATAAGTCTTCAGAATCTACACTCTGTGACCAAAAGTATCCGGACACCTGACTGAAAATGACTTAAAAGTTCGTTGCGCCCTCCATCGGTAATGCTGGAATTCAATATGGTGTTGTTGGCCCAACCCCAACCCGTAGCCTTGATGACAGCTTCCACTCTCGCAGGCATAATTTCAATCAGGTGCTGGAATGTTTCTTGGGGAAAGGCAGCCCATTCTTCACAGAGAGCTGCACTGAGAAGAGAGATCGATGTTGGTCGGTGAGGCACGAACTCGGCGTCCCAGAACATCCCAAAGATGTTCTATACAATTCAGGTTAGGACTCAGTGCAGGCCAGTCCATTACAGGTATGTTATTGTCGTGTAACCACTCCGCTACAGGCCGTGCATTATAACCAGGTGCTTGATCGTGTTGAAAGATGCAATCGCCATCCCCAAATTGCTCTTCAACAGTGGAAAGCAAGAAGGTGCTTAAGGCCTGTGCTGTGATAGTGCCACGCAAAACAACAAGGGGTGCAAGCCCCTTCATGAAAAACACAACCACACCATAACACACCGGCCTCTGAATTTTACTGTTGACGCTACACACACTGGCAGATGATGTTCATCAGACATTCACCACACCCACACCCTGCCATCGGATCGCCAAATTGTGTACCGTGATTTTTCCACTGTTCAGTCGTCCAATGTTTGCGCTCCTTACACCAAGGGAGGTGTTGTTTGGCCTTTACTGGCGTGATGTGTGGCTTATGAGTAGCCACTCGAACATGAAATCCAAGTTTTCTCACCTCCCGCCTAACTGTCATAGTACTTGCAGTAGATCCTGATGCAGTTTGGAATTCCTGTGTGATGGTATGGATAGATGTCTGTCTATTACCAATTACGACTCTCTTAAAAGTGTCGGCGGTCTCTGTTAGTCAACAGATGAGGTCGGCCTGTACGTTTTTGTGCTGTACGTGTCCCTTGATGTTTCCACTGCACTATCGCATCAGAAACAATGGACCTAGGGATGTTTGGGAGTGTGGAAATTTCGCGTACAGACGTATGACACAAATGACAACCAATCACCTGACCACGCCGAAGTCCGTGAATTCCGCAGAGCACCCCATTCTGCTCACTCACAATGTCTAATGACTACTGAGGTCGCCGATATGGAGTATCTGGCAGTAGGTGGCAGCACAATTAACCTGATACAAAAAACGTATGTTTGTGGGGGTGTCCGGATACTTTTGATCACATAGCGTATGTCAACTTCCTCTAACCATCAGACTATATCTTTTCCCCAATTGAGGTATTGTTACCCTACAAAAATAAAAAAAATACATAATTTAACTAATGTTACCTAACCTTCTAACTTCGGTCACAAGGAGCGCATGCAGAAGAACGTTACCGACTGCACGCATGTCTAGCACGAACTGGCGGGATAAGGGAAAAAGTACGTTGACTCATGATTACGTCACGTGAGTAATAGCGAAAAAAATTTAAAAACAGAACCTTGAGAATCTCTGAGACTGATGTCAGATGGTTAAGGTTTAACGATTTCATCTGTTTCTCAACACCATGGACTCAATACTTTACTTCACTCATCTTTTCAGTGGTACAAGGATTAAACTGGGGCAGTTCTCCTGGGTTTTCGTTTTGTAAAAGAACAATTGAAAATAAAGTTAAGCATTGCAGCTTTTGCTTTGCTACCTTCAATTCAAGTTCCTGTATTATTCACTAGAGACTGGGTACTAACTTCGGTGCCAATGACAGCCTTAACATACGACCAGAATTTCTTTGGGTTTTGTGAAAGATCATTTGACAGTATTCTGGTATGTTAGTCACTGAAGGCTTCACACATTGCTATCTTTACATCCATATGCATTTCATTGAGCATCTCTCAACCTATACTCCTGTTGTTTGTTTTACATCTATTATGCAGTTGTCTCTTGTTTGCTTAGTAGTTTGTTTACAGTGACTATATACCACGAACAGTCCCATTATGAACTTACCAGTGCATGGTAAACTATGCTTTAAAATGTGAGCCGTTGTTTCTTTACCTTTACATGCTGCGCCCCTGTGCTGAAAGTTTAAAGTTACTCATTGAGGTATGAAGGTATTGATTTTTTATCTAGTTTATCAAACTTAGATATCTTTCTGCTTGTTTCAGTTGTACTTTGTACTTCACTTGTAATTCAATTAATATTTGGCCCACCCCTCGAATCACGAGGTCTTTCAGTTGGTGAAACAGCATCTGGAGATGATGACTTCACAATAAAACATTTTGTGAACAAATTCACGAAAAGGGAGGGATAATCTCAGCTCCACCCCTTGTATCACCATCACTGTCACCATCGGTGGTGGTGGTGGTGGTGGTGGTGGTGGTGGTGGTGGTGGTTGTCATATTTGCTGTAAATCATTGTTATGAGTCTGTGGTTGGAGCCTACTTGTCACAGTGAGTTAGAATTTCTGTTCTTTAAATTGTTTCAGGCAAATTCCGAAACAATTCTTTCAACAAGTCCATGGCCAATACTCTCCCCTCCTCACACCCCTTTCTCTCTGTTATAAATATCCTTGTTTCCAGTTGAATATCTCTCTCTCTCTCTCTCTCTCTCTCTCTCTCTCTCTCTCTCTCTCTCTCTCTCTCTCTCTCTCTTTAATTGCCCATGGTACCTTCTCTATTAACTGAAATAATCTGTTCTTACTTCAAAATTTGTGTTCTATCAATTGTACTATGTCAGAGTTCCTCACAGTATTTGTTAAAGTTGGGCAGCCATTGTTTTTTCGAATGTGATTTATTTTTTGTTTCAGTTTCATGTTCTGATCTTGAAATGAGGTTGCTATATTGAAACAAAAAATTAATTGAAATCTTGTAATCATTGATTCCCTTTAGGAATGAAGGCAAAACTTGACAAGTCACTGCACTATGTATTGGAGCAGTGGAGGTGATGTATCTCAGTGTTGACTCCAGGCATTATTGATACCAAACACAACATTGTAAGAACTCGTAATGTGAAAATCACATTTTTTTAGTGCCACTAATTTTATCCAGAAATGTGTTGGATGCTTTGACTGGTTTGGAAAGCTCATTGTTTCCTTGTAGTGCATTGCAGTTACATATCTGTGTCAAATTACTGATAGAGTAACTGACAAGTGGACTGTTACAGTTCACAGCACAACATGCTACAACTACTTTGGTTTCAGGAACAGTCTGCTGCAGTTCTTTGCAGTGAGCTATTTATTTGTACATTGTTACTGGAGACTGACTATAAGCCATCATTCTGGACAATTCAAGGGGTTCGCTAAAGAAAGTACCACCCCACAAGAATGTCTTCTTAGTTACTGCATGTTATACAATTTGTTAAATTGAAAGACAATGAGATCAATAAAATAAGACACCTTATTCCACTGTCACAGTTATAGAGACATTTAAAAAAGCCTACGGTCAGTAGTGCATAAATACCCGGAGCATGCAATATTAGTTGGAGGCGACTTAAGACTGGGACATCTATGGATCCATTGTGGGGGATACAGTCAGTCAGTCTTGTGAAGTACTTTTGAATATGTTTCCTGAAAACTGTCTTGAGCAGCTAGTTGAGCAGCCTACACACAATCAAAATATCTTAAGACATTGTAGCTACAAATAGGCCAGACCTTATTGACGGCCTCACTATAGAGATAGGGATTAGTTGCTGTGATGACATAGTGAGAGAGTGGTTTTGCTAGAAAGAGAAGTTGTTAGCAACTCATGTAGACAATGAATTGATGTCATTTAGTACCAGTATAATAAATGTAGAAGTATTACAGGCAAAGCTTAAACAAATGGTAAATCATGCTCTGGAGAAGTATGTGCCTAGTAAGTGGATTAAGGATGGAAAAGACCCACTGTTGTTTAACATCAACATTTGGAAAATGCTATTGTGCCCTCAGTTCAGAAGAGAATGCACAAATGATGACAGACAAAGGTTAGTAGAGATTCATGCATCTTTAAAGAGATGTATGTGCAAACTATACAACTACTGTCACTGTCATACCCTAGCAGAAGATCTGTCCGTGCATCTAAGAAAGTTATGGTCCTATGTAAAATCACTAAGGTGGTCTAAAGTTTCCATCCAGCCACTTGTTGAGCAGTCTGATGTGGCAGTAGAAGATAGCAGAACAAAAGCAGAAGTTGCTCAGGCTGTCACACAGAGTTCCGTAAGGACAACATAGTAACCATAGTAATAAGCATCCCTGGCATAGAAAAAACCAAAAGAGTTGAAAACAAATACGTCACGAGGTCTGGATGGAATCCCAATTCAGTTTTTTAGAGTGTATTCTACGGCTATGTCTCATTGCTCAGCTTGCATTTATCGCGAATATCTTGTCCAGTGCAAAGTCTCAAACAACTGGCAAAAAGTACAGATGACACCTGTATTTAAGAAGCCCTGTAACATTACAGACCAATATCCATAGCATCAAACTTCCTGGCAGATTAAAACTGTGTGCTGGACTGAGACTCAAACTCGGGACCTTTGCAGGAGAGCGTATGTGAAGTTTGAAAGGTAGGAGATGAGGTACTGGCAGAATTAAGGCTGTGAGGACAGGGTGTGAGTCGTGCTTGGGTAGCTCAGTTGGTAGAGCACATGCCCGTGAAAGGTAAAGGTCCCGAGTTCGAGTCTCGGTCCGGCACACAGTTTTAATCTGCCAGGAAGTTTCACATCAGTGCACACTCCGCTGCAGAGTGAAAATTTCATTCTGGATCCATAACATCAGTTTACTGCAGAATACTTGAATGTATTGTGAGTTCAAATATAATAAATTTCCTTGAGACTGAAAAGCTTATGTCTACAAATCAGCATGGTTGTAGAAAGTCTCACTAGTGGAAAGCTCAGCTTGCCCTTTTCTTACATGGTATACTGCGAGTTATGGATGAGGGGCAACAGGCAGATTCCATTTTTCTAGATTTCTGGAAAGCATTTGACATTATGCTCCGCTGCAAATTGGTTCCTAATAATGCTGTGGTGTCCAGGAAGGTATTGAAGTTGAGTGAGAGTAGGATGATACAAAATGAAGTAGACAAAATTTCTATTTGGTGTGATGAATTGTAGCTTGCTGTAAATGTAGAAAAATGTAAGTTAATGCAGATGAGTAGGAGAGTCAAAGCTGTAATGATCGGATACAGTATCAGTAATGTAGTGCTTGATACAGTCTCGTTGTTGAAATATCTGGGTGTAATGTTGCAAAGTGATGTGAAATGGAACAAAGATGTGAGGATTATGGCAGAGAGGGTGAATGCTTGATTTCAGTTTATTGGGAGAATGTTGGGAAAGTAGAGTTCATATGTGAAGGAGACCATCTATTCTTGAGTACTGCTAGAGCGTTTGGGATCTGCATCAGGTCAGATTAAAGGAAGAGATCAAAGCAGATCAGAGGCGGCTGCTATATTTGTTATTGGTAGGTTCGAAGAACACGCAAGTGTTATGGAGATGCTTCAGGAACTGAAATGGAAATCTCTGGAGGGAAGACAACATTCCTTTCAAGAAACACTTTTGAGAAAATTTAGAGAACCGGCATTTCAAGCTTACTGCAGAATGATTCTATCGTTTAATGTAAGGACCACAAAGATTAGATACGAGAAATTAGGGCTGATATGGAGGCATGTAGGTAGCCATTTATCACTCACTTTACTTGAGAGTGGAATGAGAAAGGAAATTACTAGTAGTGGTACATGGTGACAATGCGGTGGCTTGTGGAGTATGTATGTAGCTGTAGGTGTAGAAATTATATAGCAGACAGGTTTTTCTAGTGGTACATGTGGTAAGACTTGTTACCAGCAACTTATGCATTTGAAAATACAATTTATAATTTGAGCAGACTAATCTTTACTAAATTGAGGTTAGGATTTTCTTCTACCAACCCCTTCAGTTGCGATAATGGAATGGCAGTTAGTTGGCCTAAGGTAAGCCAAATACAGTAAGTTACAAATTCAACTGGAGCAGCAAGAAGTGAGAGCTCGTTACTGAAGAAAGGTGCTGCTGATTGAGGAGCCATTATGTATGCTGGTTATGGAAGCTACAGGTGCCATACCATAGGCAGGGAAGACTGGTGTATGAAAGGTGGGTGTAAAGTTTTAATTATCACCTCCAAAAATTCAAGCTTTGTCCATGAGACCTGGTGATTGTTCTCGTATTAGTCCACCTGTACACATTCACCCTTCAGTGTAACACTTTTTGCCAGTGATTGTTGACTTGGTGGAGATCGTGGTAGAAATTTGAAAGTTGACTGTTTTCAGAAAATGTTCCACATTGAAAAACACCTCGTGATTATTCTATAAACACCTGTGATGCAATGCTTTCCATGCTCGAGGGTGGAGGAAGAAGGTGCTGGGAGCTGTGTAAGGTGAATATGGGTCTGAGGTAAAATTTAATACCACAAAGAAGCAACGTGGGTGACTCTGTCCTGTGCAGAATGAACTGAGGCACTGTTGACAAAAAGATGGAACACATGCTTGGACAGCTTCCTGCGATTGTTAAGATGAAGCATCTTGTAACCTTGTCAAGAGACTTCGACAATATCATGTGATAGTTCTCCTAAAAAAAAACACTATCTCCTCCTTGCCTGACAGTGATTGAGTCTTCACCTTTCCTTAATGATTGAATGATCGATCCACATGTTTCCAAATCTTACTTTGCTCTTTTTGTCTCACCACCATAGTGACACACCAACACTCTTCCACGATGATTAGATAACTAAGGAGGTTATTTGGATTGACCTTACACAGCCGCAACATAAGTGGGAGCAGATGCAGAACTCAGAAATTGCCAAATTTTATCATGTTCAAAATGAAGCGCAAGATGTGGAAAATTGATCCATAGTTGATTTCCACTTATTTTCCATTATGCAGAAGTAGTTAAGAACTGGAACCTCCACTTTGCTTACATTCCTGTTTTTGCACAGAGAGCTTTGCTACTTAATTCTCTATCATTCAGTCTTGTTTCACCATACTGGAAGCATCTGCACCAGCTAACCACTGTGTCATTTTATGATACATTGTTACCACACATTCTCACACACCAACTGTGTGTGTGTGTGTGTTGTCTATATTTGACAAAGGCGTAGGCCAAAAGCTCATTTTCTGACAGTCTTTTTGTTGTGCCTGTCTGCGACTCAGCATCCCTGCTATATAGTGAGTAGCGACTATCCTTTTCATGATACTGTTACATTCCATCATTGGATTTTCCACTGCTTAAGTGACTTTGGTGAGAGGGGGCTCATAAAACATTTATAATTAAGAATCTGGTATTTTTATGTTATAAATGAAATATCAAATAGGAATATCTGTGGTGAAACTTCCTTGCAGTTCAAAACTGTGACTCAGACTGGGACTCAAACCTGGGGCCTTACCTTCTGGAACACCTGTGCTATTAATAACATGAATGACAGCACCTCACAAATATCCCTTGCCATTTTCTTCATCAATATTTTTAAAATATTTTCTTATTGCTTTAAAGTTCAAGCTGTAAAAAGTTTTTATTATTTTTCTGCAAATCTGTTTCAAAATAATAATATTGTCCCTCTTAGATATACTGCATATATATTTGTTGCTTTCTATTAGAGAAAAAGTTTCTTTCTGAGGATTTTATGCACAGTTAATTTATTATTTGCAGGTTCTGTACCCCATGTTCTTAACATCTCACTTTAGTGTAAACCATTTCAAGCAATCAATTTCATGATGAATATGGACCTGCATGCAGACCATTTGCAAGAATGATTCGTATTCATATTTACTTTAAGCTTAATGTTGATTTAAATTTGCTGAAAACACACACACACACACACACACACACACACACACACACACACACACACACACAGTTGTATGCATGGTCTGAGTTGAAAACATTCCATTTTTGTGTGTGGGTGTAATGTCCGACAGCCAGAGTTTGATGTGTTAATGTGTATGCAAGCTGTTGTGTGACCTTGCCTGTGAGGAATGACAATGAGGACTGCTAGGACATTGCCTTTTCTTTTACTTTTAAACCTTTGGAAATACAAAACCTCTCACGTAATAGGTAACACATTTCATCTGATCTTACAAGAAACCCCCACCCCATCCCCATGTTCTAAAACAGTGTGGTTGTAATTGAGAGTCATTGAGGATTATGTACGTGGCATGAAACCATACTTGGAACATGAGGCATTGAGATAAGGAGTTACTTAAAAGGAATGAGCAGCAATATAAATTTAATTACTTCATTGTCCCAGTCAAGGAGTGGGTGGAACTCAGAGTGGGGGTGAGGTAGCACTAGAGCTCTTGTACAGTGCATGTTCTGTTGTATGACTGGCCACATCACACAGTTTGTATCTGAAGTTGTTATACTTAGTGCCTATCCAAACTTCAGACATCCATGTCCTTCAGATTCATAGGTGTGAAGTGAGTAAGCAAAGTATACTGCAGTATCAGTGACAATAGTGATTAGTCATAAAGCTTGTGGGCTTTTTAACAGTAGTTCAGAAATAATATTCCTCTTAAAACTATTTCTCTAATGTGTGCCACACTGGTTCATTGTATTAGATAAAACTGAATATGTCTGTGGTAAAGTATGTTTAGTGTTTGTTGGTAATAATAAAGTAAGTTGTCAATAGTAATAAACATTATTGGCACTAATAACTTACACATTTCAATCAGGGAGGTACTTCAATTAATAATAATCACCCCAGCTAAAGTATCCAATTGCACATTTCTTTTCTCCTTTTGCAGGTGTTCCATTTGCGAGACATCAGCTGGGAGAGGCCGCAGTTCTTGTCCAAGTCCTTTTTGGGCTTTGTAACATTTAACATTATAAATTATTCCCTGTTACTAGCAGAGTTTATTACAACTCAGTTTACACATCCGACATCAGAACAAAAGGTAATGCTTTATCCATTTTTATTATTGTTGTTCACTAAATTTGTTGTAGTATTATCAAAGACTGAATTTTGAGACAGCTAAAATGTGTACAGAGACTAAATTTTTACTAAATCTCGGGCATATATCTTAAAGTGCGTATTTTTAGCAGCTGAAATTAATGTGATAAAGAAGGAAAGGTATTTCACTGCATTGTGCAATGAGAGAAAAGTGATAAAACTCGAATTAAGAAATTTGCTGCAAAATGAGGCGAGGCATTGAAGGAGAGAAAATTGGCAAGCATAGAAGTTGGAAGGTTAAGCGTTAGTTTAACAGAGTGCTTACTCTTTTGAACTTAGGATGAAATCAGCTAACTAGAGTTCAACTATGTGGTGCTGTAATAAAAACTTGTTTCACAACAGTTAGTTTTCATTGTTTGTGTAATAATGGTTTTTGTACCTATTATTAGTGTCCCGTCTTTGAAGTGTACAGTGGTTTTCTTTGATCTTTCACCATACATGTGTTTCCTTAGAAGTTTATTGGCCTATTCAGAGTTAGATAAGCGTGAATGGTGTACAGCTGCATGGATTCTGTGATCAAGTCAGGTGATAACAATGGTTTGAGGCAAGATAGAAGTAGAAATAAAAAAGAAACTAGATCATTCTCATGAAGAATTCATGAAAATCAGTCTTAAAGTAATCAAAAGCAAGACATTTGGTTTGGTGCTGTGTAGGAACTCCCCAACAGCCCATCTAATAACCGGAGATGAGAAGATGTATAAGGTGGACAGTTTCCGGTCTTGATTAATTCTACCACACAGTATGTTAGATACTTTGGGATGGAATATTTCCACAAATTTCTAAGATTTTCGTATACAGAAAATAAGTCAAACCAATACTAACATTTTAGACGAGTAGCAGCAACGGTTACTGGACCAAATAAGAATATTCGACAGACAATAGAAATTAATTTACTGAATTTTTGTTCACAGAAAACACAAACAGATGAAATTAGGAATCAGGATATCTGACAACAGCTAGGATTAGAAAGAAGCTTGCTGGAGACCCTTGATGTACAGTGATTCTAGTGATACAGTCATACGGAGCCAAGGCACACTTTGTAGCTATGCCAGGAAATGGCACAGTTGGGGGAAATCATCACCTGACACAGGAAACAGGCACAGATCTAGGTATAGCTCAGTATATTACATTGCTCAGCATGTGCTGTAGAGTCATGAAAATCTTGCAAGATGGTTGCCATAAAGGTTGACCACCAGATGTTGGTGCGTGTGACGAATCTTTTTGAATTATACATATTGGCTTCTTAAAAAGAATCATTGCAGAATATGAATCTCAGATGTGCCATCACATCATCACCAATTCAGAAACAAGAAAGTGGTGAGGCATGATGCCAATGCATGCAAAAATTTCACACCCAGCTGTCAGGAGGAACTTCACCTCACATCTTTGTTCAGTGGAATAGATAATTTTGAGTCTCTTCATAGACAGTGATGCAGTGGTGGGCAGGTTATGTATCAATATCTGCTGATGACCAGTTGTGCCCTAAAACCAGAAGTAAATACTGTTAATTACCAAATTAAAATGTTAGTTTTCTGTTATGTGGCAAGACCTGACCTCACAATGTCTTTTCAGTTGTTACTCAGCAGACATTACCTCTCTGTTGAAAGGATATAAAATTTGTCATAAAAGACAGCCCTATTAGCAGTCTCGACAATTAGTTGCACCTTGTTGTGATGGTGGTGTGTCCAAAGCTCATGTTCTTACTCAGAAATGAATTGTTGTTGTTGTTTATTCATCCATGAATAGCTTTCAATAAGGTTATTGGAAATGTTGTGGTATTTCATTTTAAGAATAAAACCACCTAATTCATATATACAGGCATTTAGATATACATAGTTCGACAAGGAACACACACTTTCCATGCCCTTATAGAAGGAACGATCTCAGTATTTGCGTGCCATCCTTTGAAACAGTGTCAGTATGAAAAGCTAGGTGCTATATAACTAGGAGACCAGTGGCAGAAGACAGACGACTGTGCAACAGAAACTATTCTCCTGTTCCCAAAACATCTAATCTATTATATTGGTGACAATTATAGGGCATTTTTATTGGTCTTGCTTCTGTGTGTCTATTTAGTTGCATTTGACCTGCATGATAGATTAGTTTAATTTAAGCTTTGTGTCATATTTACTGTAAGTTACTTGCACTGTGGATCGTATTCAACTCAAGCTGATGAAATTGTATTTTTTTCTTTCTCTTACAGAATTTCTATACAAACCTTTTCAATGGTTGCTATGCCTTCCTATTGTTCATTGTTGTGATATTTTTCCTCATTTACGGCGTAGAAGTCTTCTTTAAGGTTAGTAAAAGTGATCCTTCGTATACCTATTGAGCTAAAGGTGTTGCCAATAGTGAGTAGAACCCTTGAGTTAGTGGCTGTTAGGACATGCTGTGTGTGAAACAAATTGTCTATGTGTTACTCAATATTTTTCGTGATAAGATCAATTCATGTCAGAATGCAGTACTTAAGTTTGTTGGTAAAAGGCTGCACGCAATCGTGTTGTAAAGTTCACTCAGCACCTGAATCTTGCTTCTACGAAACCAGTGTGCTAGCCAGATGACTAAGAAGCCTAAATTCATTACATTCACATTAGAATAGTCAAATTCCGTGGGTGTTGTGGAAGTGGTCCCAAGTGTATAGAGGAAGTAGAGGATGTAAATTCTATTGTCATTAAAGGATGTAATCTTCAGTAAAGTAAAGAAAATACCATACAGAAAGGTTTTTGCATTAGTTGCATTCATATTACCCAAGACACATTTAATATACTGTGGGAGGTTGATGAATGCACATGTGCTCTATATTTAACTCATTCCAATACTTCAGATTAAAAAGCCTTAAATCTTTCCAGAGAGTGTTAATTCTTTGAAATGTTTAAGTGTTCAGCATCTTGCATTTAGTGGTACTGTTTCTTTTCTTTAATATTATATCTTGTTACATGTGTATAATTTTGTTACACAGTTGACTTGGTATGGTTATTGTTGTTATTATTATTATTGTTGTTGTTGTTGTTATTATTATTAAAAAGTGGCAGTAGTGCCTTTGTGACAGATGCAGAACATGTATTTTTTGTTTTCTGAAACCAGAGGAACTGGAATGAAAATGGTATTAATTCAAGTGGGTAAACTTTCCAGAAGCAGAGTTTTGTTAGCAAGAGAGAAGTAGAAGATAGGGAAGGGAAAATTGAGAGAACAAATGCATGTATAAAACTAATCAATAAAAGTTACTCTCACATCAAGACACACATTAGAAGTGCAAGCAAACAATTGAAAGTGTCAGTAATTTTATAAGACTCTTCTTTGGTACATTTTTTTTATTAGTGTGTTATCCTTGATCTAGTTGTTTTAGTGTCTGTGATTGAAATGTAAGTGCTGTTCTACCAAATAATTTTAACTCCCTGTAGGTGTTTAATGATAATAAAAATATACAGGGTGATTATAATTAAAGTTGTAATTTCAAAATGCTGTCAAGAAAAAGAACAATTGCTCAGAATGTCATTAAATTTGTTGTTGTTATTATTATTAAAAAGTGGCAGTAGTGCCTTTGTGACAGATGCAGAACATGTATTTTTTGTTTTCTGAAACCAGAGGAACTGGAATGAAAATGGTATTAATTCAAGTGGGTAATCAAATGGGGGGGGGGGGGGGGGGGGAGCTGTGGAAACAAAAATTTAGCAAACATTTTCCCAGTAGATGCTACTTCAAGCATCATAACACAAATGCGGTCCGCTACAAATGGCAGAATGCGCATGACCACCATGTGCGCCTGCAGAAATTTTTGCAATGGGTAAGTGAGGGGGGAGGGGGGGGGTAGTGAAGATTTAAAAATTCTCATTTTTTATGTAATCTATTCAGTCAGGTGAAAGTGTTACAAGCAGCAAATTTGTCAATAAGTACACAAAACTTATTGCATCTGGGAAGAGTGATTGTTGTCTACTTAGTGCTTTCGACACAGATTACTTTGGTACCTAAATTACAAGTTTAGTTCAGTAGCACATGCAAAATACATATATTATGTTATTAATATGAATAAGAATGCCAATTTTTGAATCAACTATCTGAAATAATATCCTCAAATGATTAAATCCAGGATATCCCGTGAGATATGAAATAAAGCTAGTATATATTGATAAAATAATTAATTCATAATCCCATAATGTTGGGTTTAATCTGACAATTTGAGAAAATAACGTTGGATATCGTGTTTTGGTTTGTTTGGGGGAAGAGACCAAACAGCGAGGTCATCGGTCTCATCGGATTAGGAAAGGATGGGGAAGGAAGTGGGCCGTGCCCTTTCCAAGGAACCATCCCAGCATTTGCCTGGAGCGATTTAGGGAAATAACGGAAAACCTAAATCAGGATGGCCGGACACGGGATTGAACCGTCGTCCTCCCGAATGCGAGTCCAGTGTGCTATCGTGTTTTGCCTTTCAATTAGTTGCAAAGACGGAACATATCTCCATGAATTTTGAAGCAACCAAGAAACAACAGAAAATGGAAAAAAAAATGAGGGAATAAACTTTTCAAAAAGGCTTATTCAACTTTTATGCCGTCTATAGCACTTTTATTTGGTTACACAACTTCACATAAACTCACATTGATAGGTTTATTGCATTGCTTTCATGATTTCTATTTTTTAGTGATAACTAGAGTAGCTGAAGCTGAACAAAATGTGTTTTGAAAGCTGCAGTCATTTGGTTTGAATGTGAAAGTATAGCCTAGCGCCATTAAATGACCAGATGAATGTGGGGAAGCCTCCCAAAACCAGTTTCAAATTCGCTAGTAGAATCAACTTTTAGCAGCCTAAGACTCCACCAAGGTTATTCTGATCTCTCCAGTTTGTCACATTATTGTGCAGCATACCAACTGAAATGCAAGGTCCCAATCCAGGGGCTAAACGAGGAAGTGATGTAAAATGATAGAAGACATTATTTTGGCACTCTTCTTGACTGCAGATCAGTGCCATAACTACAGCCACACCGAGGAATTGGCATAATTTCTCATGAACAGAGTCATAACAAAGAAACCTTAATGTGTTTAATGATTACTAAAGCTGCAGTATTTTTCATCTCGGTTAGCAATGTTAAATCTGCAGTTAAGTTGAATTGCAGAGTGATTGCTAAAAATTTGAGAGAATTATTATACAATGAATAAAGTCTCTACCCAGAATGCAGGAGGTGGCAATTGCTCCCCCGCCCCCGCCCCCTCCCCCGTTGCAGATGCCTGTGGTGACTGCACCAGTTTCTCACTCAACAGTTGTGGCACTGTTACTTAGGTAAGCCCATTCACCATGGCAAGGTCGTACTACATTGCATGGGAAAAATTGGTTTTTAACTGTCCTGAGCCAAAAAATTGCATAAAAAGCAACAATGAAATCAATTTTTAACTGTCATGACAGTGGAACGAGATATGTTCAGTGTGCTGTCCACCATTTTCTGCCACAAGTTTGAATCAAGAAACAGCATGTTCCACAACAGATCAGAATGTCTTAAGGTGTCAGATTCAGAATGTGTTGCATAATGTATTCCTTAAGTTCAGCTTTGTTTTTAATGAGAGCGCTGAATGCAACGTCTTTCAGACAACATCACAGCCAGAAGTTACACGTATTAGGATCATATGATTTGAATGGCCAAACTGTAGGGATATGATGGCTGATAAATCTAGGTTTTCCAAAATGCCTCTGCAGCAGCTGCTTCACTGGCTGTACATTGTGCAAAGGAGCGCAGTCTCGCATAAAAATGATCCTACCCACTCATCCACCCTGTTGAAGGCTCTCATAGCATTTACAGTGACAGACCAAACATGTTCCATAAATATGAGGGGTGTTCAATAAGTAATGCAACACATTTTTTTTCTCTCTGAAAGCAGATTGGTTTTATTCAAGATTACAAGACACCATATTATTCCCCACTCTTTTAGCTACAAAACCCTACTTGCAGAACCCATCTCCTCGAAAAAATGTGGCCCTATGACAAAAGATGCCGCAACCTGTACAGTTAACATTGCAGAATGAAGTGGTATCAGTTGATGTGTGAGCAGATTTTCAGATTTTTTGTTACCCATATTCTGCAGTTACGTGTGTTGACATGGTCGTGAAGGTGGAAACGGGCTTTGCCTGTTCACAGAATGTTCCATGGCCACTCATTGTCCACTTCCACATGAACAAGAAATTCTAGAGTAAACATTTGTCTTACTGGCAAGACAACATGAAGCTGCTCCTGAAAACAGGTAATTTTGTATAGATATCAGTGCAGAAAGTTTCGTAAAATTTTATACAGCATGCTCTCAGGCATGCCCAAAGTTTGAACAAATCCTCACTCACTGTGTGTTCGCACATCACTGCTCAACCCCTCCTGCAGTGCTTTGGCCACATCTTCTGCTGATGTCCAATCAGTTGTTTATTCCTCCCGTTGCCACATTGCACTTAATAAAAACCTGTCTCTTCAAATCGTAACCATTTTCCCCAGAACTTCAGCAGACATCAGGCCAATGCCTGGAACTTACACAGAGCTACTGATGCACATTCACTGTTCTTGTAAAAAATACTTTACCAGCTGTGCATGATTATGCTTTCATGCTGAGCGTCTCAGAAGCAAACTGAGGAACAGCTGTGTACTCTGCATCTTCTATTTTGCATATTCTGCTGCTTACAATGCCATCTAGTGGTCATATTTTTGTTAATTTTTTTTGTTTCTATAATGTTTGCCCCCTTCTTTGATAATATTCTATTCCATTTTGACGTCATTCTGAGCAGTGGTCATTTTTTTAACAGTGTTTTGAAACTGGAAATTTAATTATAATTACCCTGTACCAATTACTGTATACTTTTCTTCTTTGTGTTGCTTACTTAAAACTTTTCTGTTGTTGTGCTCAGCATAAATCTCTGCTTGTACCTGCTTTTTGCTTACAGTGTTTCATGGTGGCTCAAATGTGTTTTCAGATTTTGAATATATTTTCTGTTGAAACTATCAGACTGAAATGATTCCCAAAAGACTAATAGCTAATGATTGCTATTGGCAATGACTTAACATGCCTTCTTTGTTAGTTTCTCCTGGTGTAAACAGCTGCCTTTGTTTTCAGAATTATTTTAAGGTATGGAGTTAGTTGCTATTTTCTTTATGTACATATTTCAGTAGTAGCCTCTTTCAGATAGCCACTTGTTAATTTCTTAAAAGCACCACAACTAGTTTTGAGTTATTTGCTTATTAGCAGATGACAGTTTTTAATCAGCTGTGATCCTGTCTTTCACTGTTGTTTGTCCATTTAGTGTTCTGTTTGGTCAAATGTTGATGTGTGGCACATATTACATTGTATTAGCTGCAGCTTTTTTTATGTTTATTAAAAAATGCAAGGAGCATTCATAAAAAGACCAAATATGTTCCATAAATATGAGGGGTGTACAATAAGTAATGCAACACATTTTTTTCTCTGAAATCAGATTGATTTTATTCAGGATTCCAATACACCATATTATTCCCCTCTCTTTTAACTACAAAACCCTGTTTTCCAGCATCATCTCCATTCAGTGTGATGGCCTTACACCACCTTTGGTATCACTCTACTGGCCGATGTCGGAGCAAATGTCTTGCTGCATCAATGGCTTCCCCATCATCCACATACTGCTTCGCGTGGAGTGCATCCTTCTTTGGGCCAATCAGTTGGAAATCGGAAGGTGCGAGATCTGGGCTGTAGGGTGGATGAGGAAGAACAGTCCACCGAAGTTTTCTGAGTCCCTCATGCATGTGCAGACTTGTGTGAAGCCTGGATATCCAGTTATGCAGCAAGGTGTTTGATCGTGATCCATTGATCACCTCGAATGAGTGTGTCGACATGTTCCAACATTGCAGGAGTCACAGTCGTATCCGGCCATCCGGCATGCGGTAGATCGGACAGGTTTGGAGGACTGTGTTGCAATGATGACAGGTGCTTCCCCCAATTATTCACCTCAGTTTTGTTCACTGTCAGGTCTTCGTAGGTATTCTGCAAGTGCCTATGAATATCAGCAATGCCCTTGTTTTCTACCAAAAGAAACTCAATGACAGCTCTCTGCTTCGAACACATCTGCGTACCAGATGCCATTTTAGAGGCTATGTATAGCGTCACCGTGTATCAAAACTTAATGAAATTATAGAGGCTGAAGCAGGAACATTTCACAAAGCCACGCAGCAAATTCTGCATTTTTCGAATTGAGACAGGCTTAGAAAACAAGATATTGCATTACTTATTGAACATCCCTTGTATTACATACATCGTATTTGATACAAATTTTTGGGTATTTATTTAAAAAAATTGCAAGGAATGTACATTAAATGACCAAACATTTGCTATAAATATGTTTTTTTTCATGTATTTTACATACGGTCACTTTCAAAGTAGTTCCAACTCTCAACCTGTCTTCCATTGTAATAATGTTTCTTAGAGAGCAAACCTCAAAATATTTTTAGATATTTTCTATTATTTTGGAAACAATATTTTGGCATCCTTTTGAGTTTGATAAAACTGTACGATACTTAGATGCAACCAAGACAAGAGAATAAGGTAGCTGGACACAACTAGTGTGCAGTTTTCTGTCAGAAAACTGCATATCAGAAGCAATGTATGAGCTGACGATTTGTCCCCAGGTGGTTTCTCCACAGTTTACGCCTCTTCCTGCATGCAGCTTTTGACAGTCCCTTAAATATGTACAGTACATTTCTACTTTCATTGAAGTTGAAATCGTCTCTCCCAACCCATTGTGATGAATACCTTTTCGTTTCCACCATGTAGCCGTGAACCTGTGACTCTTTTCCCTGTCACAAGTCATACAATCCCCCCCCAACTCACCTTCCTCCCTGCCACCCCCTCTCCCATCCCCAGAAGTTTCCTCAATCATAAAGTGATTGAGTATGGTACTGTTCTCTTTCTGTTCATCATTAGTGATGGAGTAACAGTTTCTGTAATGATGTAGTTCATGTGAATTTCACATGCACAACATAACACCAAATTGATGCCCAATTCAGTGGCAATTACATCACATTACATGAAAGTTTTCATTAATTGCTGGTCAGATGCTCACTGCATCATGTCCATCTTTCATTGTGGAGATATTCTGCACCACATTCAGTCCTCATTAAAATATTTGAACTTATCTCTCATGCTTTTTGAGCAGTTCAGACGTTTCTTTAAATCTTTTTTTATCTTAGTTTGCAGCAGCAAATCTCGTGCACCTCCTGTACTTCCAATTTTTTCTTTGTAGAATTTCTCTAACATAAGGCGTACATAATCAGTTGTTCAGTTTTTTCCAGCTGTTCATATACACTCCGTAAAACCAGCCACATATCAGTGTGCCAGATAATTTGTAAAAATAAATGTGCTATGGAAAAGTAGTAGTATGATATTCTGCATTACAGCAGATCTTGTTGTGAGTTAAGCCTCTTCCACTTATGTCTGTCCATAGCCAGTCTTTTCATTTCTGAATATTTGTCTCCTTTTATATTGTCCAGCATTTGATATCTTCTTTTCCCTCTTCCCCTTTTTCCCACCACCATTCTTTCTATTCCTTCCTTCAATAAACAGTCGCTCCTCAAACAATGTCCAATCCAGTTCCATTTTCTCTTTCTGATAACTTTCAGCATGTTTCTTTCTTCTCCAACTCTTCTTAATACTTCTTCATTCCTTAGTCGGTCTTCCCATTTCACTTTTTCCATTCTTCTCCATATCCACATCTCTAGTGCCTCCAATCTTCTTTCATCTTCCTTCCTCAATGTCCACGTCTCCGCACCATATAGTGCAACACTCCAGATGTAACATTTGCCGAGTCTTTTCCTCAGATCTTTGTTTAGTGGTCCACAAAGTAATTTCTGTTTCCTCTTGAATCCTTCTTTTGGCATTTGCAATTCTTTTCCTAATTTCTGTTGAGCAACACATATCATCCATTATTACACTTCCCAAGTAATTGAAGTCATTCATTTGCTCTATTTCCTCTCCCCCTATTTTCATATGGCATTTTCTCCTCTTTTCTCCAATTACCATGCTTTTTGTTTTCTTCTTGTTAATCTTCATTCCATATTCTTCTAATTTTGTGTTTAGATTATCTAACATTTGTTCCATCTCTCTTGCACTCTCTGCCATCACAACCATGTCATCTGCAAATCTTATACACTCCACTCTCTGACCTCCTATACAAACTCCTCTCCTTCCATCAACACTTTCACTAATAATTTCCTCCAGATATATATTGAACAGTGCTGGTGATAAACAAAAACCTTGTCTTACACCTCTTCCCAGTTCTATTTCTTCACTCATCACACCTCCTATTCTTACTCGTGCTCTCTGGTTCAAATATAAATTTCTAATTCCACTCCTTGCCTGAAACCAAATTGTTCATCTCCTGTTATGCAGTTCGGCTTTCCATGTAGCCTTCTGTTGAGCGTCCTCAGCAAGACTTTGGCTGCATGCGATATCAGGCTCACTGTTCTATGTTCCTCACACTTTTTGCTGTTCTTTTTCTTTTCCATAGGTATTAAGATACTTTCTGTAAAGTCCTTTGGCCATTTTCGTGTCATGTATATTTGATTACACAATTCAATCAACTCCCTTTTCCCTTCTTTCTCCAATGACTTTAACTGTTCCACAGGAATCTCATCAATTCCCACTGCCTTTCCATTTTTCACTTCTTTCATAGATTCTTCAATCTCACTAGCTAGTATTGCATTTCCTTTGTCATCATCTGTGACATTATCTTCTTCTTCTTCTTCTTCTTCTTCTATCCCAAGGTCTTCTTCACTTGGTCGGCTGTCTGCAGCCTATATGGAAAAGGGGTTGTGGTAAATGAAATGAGGTTTAACTGGCAAAAGCTATTGGAAATAGACTGTGAAGAGAAAATATGTGTAGTATTCTGTATAGAATGTGGTTCAAATAAGATCAGTACTATGAGACCAAGAATAGCAGACCGGTTCCAAACCACATGTTGTAAAACCGTATAAAGTGCTACTGGGCACAGTTTTGTTCTGTATAGTGACCCTTGCCTTTGTCTGAGCTATGAACACTCTAATCCAGCCATTGAAATGCCAAGATATCATGTAATGAGATACTAAAGTCAATACTAAATTCTCATCATTTTTAAATCTGAAACTTGTGCGATTAGTAGGAACATACAATCCTAGAAACAGTAATAGGTTAGGTACTTACAGTTAAGAAGTCACCAATGTAACACATGATAAAGGAACGCTAGAGACTAGTAATAAAATTACTTTCCATGTAAAAGCTGCTTGTATTAAATTAATGTTTTTCACTAGTATCATGGAGTTTGCTCATGACATATGTAGACCTTCATTCTGTAGTGAACTAAATAAATTACTGACAGATGTAGCTGTGAAAGTATGAAAGCATTGTGTCCAAGTGCTTCCAAACTGCTGTTAGAACTGTAATGAAAGCTTTGGAGTTTTGGGGTCACTAATTGTATGAATGTTAGTGTGGTTATGAGATGTCAAACCTGTCTGCCATGCTCTGTTGCTGTCAAACATAATTGCAGTCAAGTCCGTGATCTCTTATGGAGTGCAATGTGAAGGCTTTGCTCTTGTTGTGGAGTTAAACATGAGGAAGAAAACAAAAAGAAGCAGCAAATGTAGTATATAGATTTAGTTGCTGGGAGCTTGTGCTTTAATATGGAGAGAGCAAGCTTTTTGAACATTTCATACTTTTGCAGTCATTAATTTAGGATTAACTGTAAGACCGCACTTTTAGTGTAAGTAAGATGTTTCCAAATCCTTATCAACAGAAACCACATATGCACATAATACTGACAAAATATTGTTACTGAGTTTACCAAGTGTATTTAAACATGAGAGCTTGATATCATGTAATAATGCTGAATAACCAATAAAGAATCTGAATCTGAATTTGTAACCTAAAGAGCGAGCATGAAAGTCAGTACAGTCATATATTACTGTAAAATTCGTGGCGTGCACAAGATGTAGTTTACAGGGTAAAAATTAATAAAATCAACAAACTGCAGGGATGGATTCGTGACTGGAAATGGAGGAAAAAAGGTCCCATGAACATGGATCCAGAAATGCATTGTTGCCAGGGTAGATGGCATTGATGAATGAAAGTTAATGTGGCTGCATGCCATATGTTCCTTGTGTGTTGCAAGCTGTGTGTTTGACACAGTGTACCGTAAGCAGCAGAATGGTCCGGTATTTATGTCGGGAACAAGTTGAGATGGTGTTCGTGTACTTCCAAGGAGAAGGAAACTGTTGAGAGGTTATATGAAAAAAAGTACTGTCACAGACATCAACCACATCACACAACATTTTAAGCCCTTTTTGAGTAATCGTGTGATCTGTTAGAACTGTAATGAATGCTTTAGAGTTTTGGGGTCACTGATTGTATGAATGTTAGTGTGGTTATGAGAAATCAAACCTGTCTGCCATGCTCTGTCGCATCATACAGAAACACCACCTTGGCGCATTCCCGACATGGATGCCAGACTGTTTTGCTGCTTACAGTATGCTGTGTCAGTAAAACAACCTGCAACACACAAGGAACTCGGGGCACGTGGTCAGAACAACTTTCATTAGTCAGCACCTTCTACCACGGCAACAATGCATTTCCAGACACATGTTTGTTGTTGTTGTGGTCTTCCGCCCTGAGACTGGTTTGATGCAGCTCTCCATGCTACTCTATCCTGTGCAAGCTTCTTCATCTCCCAGTACCTATTGCAGCCTACATCCTTCTGAATCTGCCTAGTGTATTCATCTCTTGGTCTCCCTCTACGATTTTTACCCTCCACGCTGCCCTCCAATGCTAAATTTGTGATCCCTTGATGCCTCAGAACATGTCCTACTAACCGGTCCCTTCTTTTTGTCAAGTTGTGCCACAAACTCTTCTTCTCCCCAATTCTATTCAATGCCTCCTCATTAGTTGTGTGATGTACCCATCTAATCTTCAGCATTCTTCTGTAACACCACATTTCGAAAGCTTCTATTCTTTTTTTGTCTAAACTATTTATCGTCCACGTTTCACTTCCATACATGGCTACACTCCAGACAAATACTTTCAGAAACCACTTCCTGACATTTAAATCTATACTCGATGTTAACAAATTTCTCTTCTTCAGAAACACTTTCCTTGCCATTGCCAGTCTACATTTTATATCTTCTCTACTTCGACCATCATGCTAGTTATCAGAAGCTCAAATGTTAGTACTTTATGGAGCCCCTTAGGTAAATAGCATCTAAGATCAGAAAGAAGTCCAATTTGTGCCCTGCACGTCGACAGGTGGCCTTATCTGAGATGTGGAGGAGGCACATTCTGTGGCTGTCGAGGTGACAGGGCACAGTCATTTTCAAGTCTTGGTTCATGTCATAACCAGAGGCACGTGTCACTTGTGTTCCAAGGCTGTCCTCAGTTTGTAACTTGTGCTAGAAGTGATGGGCAAGCAGAGCTCACAACAGTGCCACACCCAGAATTGACCAGGGCCCTTTAGTTTGGGGCCAAGTGCAGGGTTCCAACCAAAGGCTCCATTGATTCCGTTATGCTCTTGGCTGCAGGTTTCTGGACTTAGGTGTTATGACTCGTAGGACTCTCTTTGATCAGTCAAGGTTGCACTAGACAAAGAAACCAGCTACTCACATAGCACTGTGCTTGTGGAGTGCACATAGTTTTTCTTTTCTTTTCTTCTACTTCTTCTTCTTCTTTTTTTTCTCCAGGCTAGGTGGTAGTCTGAAGTCCTCTGATGAATGTTCACCAGTCAATATACAGGGAGAAAAATGAGATCATGTACAAAGTGAAGAAACTTCAGCTGTCAAAATGTATTCATAAATTGCTGAAGTGTTTGTAACAAAGTTCCTTAATTTACCACCCTCCAGTAACAGTGTCACACTCACATTATGCTCGGAACAGAGAGCTGGATGAAACACAAAGTAGAAAGGTCTGAAATATTTGACAAGGCATGGAATGTGTGCGGAAAAGATGGGACAGATGCAAAAGGAGGCGCAGTATTCATTGTAGTCAAGGAAAATGTTGTGTCTATAGAGGCAAAAAAGGGTCTAAGTGCCTCATTATGTGGATGTGAGTAACTGGGACAAGTGAACTCAAGTTAATCATCGGATATTGATTCCACTGGGCGTAACAGTTGTATAATCATTCAGAGAAAATCTACGCTTAGTAATGTGATGTTACCTTAATCATATAAGATTAGTTGGATGTGTCTTTAATCTACTGAATGTAGACTGAGATATCTATGAATTCATTCCCTTTGGTACGGACAGACAGTCTTGTGAGGTAGTTCCGAACACATTTTCCGAAAACTGTTTTGAGTAGCTTGTTAGGCAACCCACATGGAGTGGAAATATTTCAGATGTTTAACTACAGACAGGCCTGCCCTTACCATGAGTGTCAGTTTAGAGACAGGGACTAATGACCATGATGTCGCCATAGTGACAATGGTTATTAAAGTTAATAAAGGCGTCAAGAAGGCTGGGTGATGTTTCATGCTGAAAAGAACAAATAAGCTGTTGTTAGACTCCTACTTAGATAATGAATGGACATCAGATATATGTGTGGCTCAAAGACTTCTTAAGTAATAGAACTTAGTATGTTGTCATGGGCAGTGACTGTTCTTCACAGACAAGGGTATCGTCAAGTGTGTCCAGGGGAAGTATGAGAGAACCACATTTCTTCTCAATATACATAAATAATCCGGCGGATAGAGTGGGTAGCAATCTGTGATTGTTTGTTGACGACACTGTAGTGTCAGGAAAGAGTTGTTGTGTGACTGTAGGGGGATACTGGATATCTTAGAATTTCTGTTTGGTGTGATGAATAGCAGCTCACTCTAAATGTAGAAAAATGTAAGTTAATGTGGATGAGTAGGAAAAACAATCCTGTAATGCTCAAATAAGTATTAATGGTGTGCTGCTTTATACAATCTTGTTGATTAATAACTAGACATATCATTGCAAAGCAGTACGAAATGGAATGAGCACATGAGGTCAGTGCTAGAGAAGGCGAATGTTCAACTGTGGTTTATTGGCAGAATTCTAGAAAACTGGTTTATTGGGAGAATTCTAGAAAACTGGTTTATTGGGAAAATTCTAGAAAACTGTAGCTCATCAATAAAGGGAGACTGTATAGAACTCTAATGTAACCCATTCTTGAGTACTCCTAAAGGGTTTGGAATCGCTACCAAGTAGGAGTAAAGGAAGACATTGAAGCAATTCAGATGAGTGCTGCTGAATTTGTTACTGGTAGGTTTGCTGAGCATGTGACTATTACAGAAATGCTCCGTGAAGCCAAATGGGAATTCATGGAGGGAAAATGATGATCTTTTTGTGAAACACTGTTGAGAAAATTTAGAGCACTGGCATTTATGGTTGACTGCAAAATGATTCTACTACCACACCGAAGGACCATGAAAACGAGATGCGAGACATTAGGGCTTTTATGGAGGCTTATAGATAGTTATTTTTCTCGGCTCCATTTTTACTGAAAAGGGGAAGGAATGACTGGTAGTAATGCAAGGTATCATTCGCTTTGTATTATATATATAAATGAATGATGTCTGCCTCGAGGAACAGACACCATACAGAATCTACAGCTGTGAAACATTATATATAAATTAAAGGGTGATCACTGCTATCAGCTGCAACAGGACATTAAGCAGAGTCAGTGGCGATGAGTGAAAAGGTGTACCAGTCCAGGAATTCAAAACTGGGATCTCCTGCTTTCCAGGCAAGTGCTGTAAGCACTGCACATCTGGGACACAGCACTATCGCAACTGCACGGACTATCTTGGTACGCCTCGCAACCGATTCACACTTCCACAGAGCGCCACCCATCTGCGGTCCCTGTCAATTTTACTCCTGTTCGCTACTCAGAGATTCCAACAGGAGGACAGATTCCAACAGGAGGACAGATGTATTTTTGCATTCACACAGAAGAAGGGATCCATTGCATAGTTAGGCTTAGTGATTATATGATTACATGGTGTCTGCAGCTGATAGCAATGATCCCCTTCAATTTACATATAGTGTTTCACAGCTGCGGATTTTGTGTGCTGTCTGTTCTTTCCAGAAGACACCACAACTTCATATAATTGCTAACCTAGCTGGACAATGGATCCCTTGCGAATTCATCAAACATTTCCGATCTCTTGTTGGAATCTCTGAGTTGCGAGCAGGAGTATAATGAACAGGGACTGTGGATAGGTGGCAGTCGGTGGGAGTGTGGATCGGCCTTGAGGCGTACCAAGATGGTCTGTGCAGTTGCGATAATGCTGTGTCCCGGATGACGCAGTGGTTGCCACACCTGCCTAGTAAGCAGGAGATCCTAAGTCTGACTCTGGGTCCGGTACACATTTTTGCTCATCGTTGCTGATTTTGCTTAATGTCCCATTGCAGCTGATAGCAGTTTCAAATTTGCATTGTATCATATTTTGGCTTGTGGAGTATGGATCTAGATGTAGATATTTAAGCACTCCGTCTGCAGGCCACAAATGGCCCATCGGGACCATCCGACCACCGTGTCATCCTCTGCTGAGCCTGTGGATAGGAGGAGCATGTAGTCAGCACTCCACTCTCCCGGTCAATATGATGGTTTTCTTTGACCGGAGCCGCTACTATTCAGTCGAGTAGCTCCTCAATTGGCATCACAAGGCTGAGTGCAGCTCGAAAAATGGCAACAGCGCATGGCGGCCCAGATGGTCACCCATCCGGGTGCTGGCCACACCCGACAGCGCTTAACTTTGGTGATCTGACGGGAACCAGTGTATCCACTGCAGCGAGGCCATTGCCCAGATGTAGATATAGAAACAGAAATAAAATAATGTTTTATGACTCGCAAAATTGAACAGCTGTGACTAGTTAATAATTACAGTGCGTTGACTTACTCGTAGAAGATTATTATTATTATTGTTATTATTATGATAATTATGCTGATTTATGCTACTTGGCTTTTGTTCAGCACAATAGTCACTCCTTACGTAAAGTAATGCTGTTGTAATTGTGTGTTGCTTTATTGCTGCAATACAAACATCTTGGCTTTTGGTTCTGTCTTGGGTATATTGTCATTAGCTAGATGGTATTCGTGGATTGGTGTGTATGCATATATAATATACATATTTATTATTAATTTGGAGATTAATTGAAGGTAGCATACAGAAATACCTCATTGATTGTAGTTGTAAATTCTTTTTGTAATGGTTAAAGTAACTGTTATCCCAAGACAAGACTGAAAAGTGTTGATGTTGGTGTTGCAGAGGGGTGTGTTAGCAAGATACAATACTTTAAACAACGATGAGGCAAACGCAAAAACACAACCAGTGGAGTCGTTCGAGGTAAGTGTTGAGGCAACGATGTACACTGTCTTTATCATGTCTGTCAAACCTGTGTGCTATGGAATAGTCTAAATGTCCTTTCCAGAATTTGTTCATGAGTTGTTCTATTTATTTGACTCTTATTGAAGCAATTTGTGCCAAACCTCTAAATGTTTAGGCTGTTTGTTTTTAACTTCCCATTCATAAACATGAGAACATGATTATTAACAAATTTTTAAATGAATTCTCTTTATTCATAAATTTTTTACCACCTTAGCTTCATTGTTTTAAATTACTTGTACCAAATGGAGAGTCCGATCGAGGAAACTATTAAAATTACAAGGGGAGAAATTGGCTGGACAATATTAATCTTCGGGAGGCCAGTACCGCTGATAGAAATGTTCAAAGTAAAAAATAATAGCCCTAGGTTTTAGCACCAAATAACGGAATATTCCTCCTTTGGAAGAGAAAGAGGGGTATGGAGCGTGTGTGGGGGAGTCAGGTCCTCACTATGCCAATACATTGAGAGGAATCCATCTATTGTGAGGAGAAAAGAAAACAAAGATGAAACGAGGAGTTTGAAAGAATAGAAGGTCAAAGATCATACATTTGGTTAACATTGTAGCATCTTCAGAGTAGAGTTGGTAGAAGGGCCAGAGTAAGAAATAAAAATGAATTAAAAATGAATTGGGAATGGGAGATGGAAACAAAATTGTAGAAATAACATTATGTAACATTTTAAGGTGCTGTTTGGTTTGTTCTTTACTGTATGATTGCTCTTTGTCAAAGACCGATTTCCAGCAAGCTCTGCAATTTATAAAAAACTGTGCAACACAGTAAACAAAAAATATTTTAGAATTTGCTGAACCAAGTATGAAATTTTATGCTTAAGTACCAACAAATAAGAAAACAAATGCTGGAAAATGATATTTGACTGAAACCAGTCACACAATAAAGTATGAACTGAACAACAGCTTAGTGTTACATAATATTATTTCCAGTATTTATAAAATCAGTGTAACACAAGCAAAAAAAAAAAAAAAAAAATTTGGAATTAATAATGCAGTTATTCACAACTTCTGCCATTGTCACTAGTAATAGTTCCACAATCAAAACAAAAAACTAATTTATTTGTTATTCACTGTTTTCCAGCTCCGCGCTGGCTTTCTGAGTGGGGAGCAAGTTACAACTATAGCAGCATCCAGTCGAACACCTGCAGGAGAACGAGGCGATGGGCCGGCATCTACACGGCTAGTGGATGCGGATGCAGACGGAAACACCAGCACTTCTGCGGACACAGATGCGGATGCTGACGCACGCCTGTCAGCTGCCTCCAGCCCCTCTCTGCCATTGCAGCAGAAAGTGGACATCTCACAGCTGCACCAGTCACGCATTGGCCTGCTCTCTCAAGCACTCATGCTTAGCATTGTTGTAGGCTTCCTCTTCAGTGAGACACTGTCAGAATTGTGGAAGAAAAAGTGAGTACACCTGAAATTCACTTCACAAGCATGTGTATATATATTTCTACCATCTGCATTCTTTTTGTTCATTGCTTACTGGGAGCTGTGTCAGTGAAATGACAAAGAGCTTCAGTTTGCTTCATGATGAAAAAATATCCTCCCTTTATCCTGGACAGCACTGCTGGCAAGGGAAACTGAACTGACAGTTTGTACTTTGTCTTTTGAACATCCTGAGTTAAATCTACCGTGTAGTAATAAAAAGAAAATAGTTAAATTTTTTCATCCATTGTAGATGTGCTGACTGCTGTCAGTGTAATGTAAATTGGAAAAAATTCTGGAAAAATCAGCATCCACCAGAAATTTTTGTTCAAATGCTTTGCCTGTAAGCTAGCTTTCAGTTTTTAGCATGCTCATTTTCAGATGATAATATTTACAGACATTGCACTTAAACAATTTGTAGATCATCATAGAAGTTGTGGTGTTTTTGTAAAAACATGGAGGAAGTTAGACTCAGTTTGACTGATTCTTTGATACTATACATCTATGCTGACCCTGACCCCTTTCCAGCTCTCCTGCTAATATAAAACTTTTTTCATCTTCCATTTGAAGGACAGAGAAGTCTTTTTTTAAAAAACACACACACACACACACACACACACACACACACAAACTCACTCTACCTGAATTAAGGACTGTTAATACTCTTTACTGACTAACTATGTCCACTTTCGAAAAAAAAAAAAAATGTTCTATCAATCAATCTTTGCCTGTATCTAATCAAAATAATGATGGAATATTTTGAACCCTAAACATATGTTTCCAACATATTTTTCCTGTCCTCATTGAATCAAACTTCCGCAACAATATGGTAGCTGTCTGTGTTGTAACAATCCTAACATCACACTCTGAAGAGCTTTTCTGAGGGTAGGAAGCAAACAGCAAAACAAAAGCATAACGAAAAAATTTGGCAGGTTTCTAGGTTTCTTAGTATAATTCTCAAATATTGAAGTTTTCATGTAATCTTAGGTGAAATGTTCCTTGAATGGAGGCTATTGAAAGACCCAGAGGCCATGCACCAGGAACTGATTCAGTGCCGATTTCCACATAGGGTACTTATAACAAAATGAATAGTGATAGGGAGGGGATAGGATCAAAACAGCACCACGGCTGCTGCTGAATTACAGTATTGTTTAATGGTAGATTAGCATATACAGTGTCCAGAAACAATATTTCTTTTGATTCAGTATTAGGGGCAATAAGCAAAAAGAGAAATGTGTGTATAATATCTTTCACTTGAACTGGAATAATTGTACCTAGTGTTACATTACACTACTCTTCTCTGATTTAGTTCTTTGGTACTCAACTAACATAATCATGGCAACCTGCTAGCTACGTTTGCAGTGCTCTTTCACCTGTGTAAACTGGAATGTAGTCTGGTGCTAATACGCCTGCACAGGTATCTCAAGCCATAGTGCCAGCCTTGCTTACCACTGCCGTGTAAGGACACGTGTGAGAGCTCTTCCATGGTGAACGTGGTCCCACAAGTTTTCATATGGATTAAGATGTTAGGGTTCTGGAGGCCATTTGTTATTAGCTGTGTAGTAAGGCACATTATCTTGCTTTAAGAGCCTATCATCAGGTATGCGTGAATGGCATTTCTGAATGAGTATGGATTGGTAGTCAGATCAATTTAGCATACCTTCTACATGAATTATGTCTTGAATAGTTTTGTCAAAGCATAACATTTGTTCGCACTGCCCATGTTCTTGTTACAAACTTTTAAGATGTATAGATTTCCATTGTCTGTCACTTGAAAAAACAATGTCCTTCTGTCTTCAAATGCAAAATACATGGCTTGTAATAGAAAGCAATGCATCACTAATTGTCCACAGTACTGTACAAATACAAGCCTTTACTGTTCAGGTGACATCAGCAGGATGGGTACAGTCTGCAGTGGATATTTACAAAGTTTTGTGGTAGAGAAAAATATGGCTGCCAATATTTATTTGGATACTGTCGTTTATAGTCTGGTCACTGTGCGTCACAATTCTTGGTGCCGTTGGCACATCTGGCTATTATGGCTGATTTCCTGGTTATCATTCTCAGTGACCACCTCAGAGTTTTTTCTCTGGAATGGGATCCGCGCAGACTTCCAAGTACAAATGACAAGTGCCTTGGATAAATGAGTAAAAAAATTGATCTGCAAGCTGCTGACGAATTGGTGTCAGTGCGTAAGACTTGCACAAGACCACAGCACATTAAGTTATTTTTATGGTGGTTTTCCAAGAGAGTGGCAGTTCAGGCATCTTAAAAGTTCACAGATTGTGCTGGCTTTCAGATAATAACTGCTGTGCCTGAAGACTCTTTTTGAAACTCAAATCATTCGTATCCTCCACCTGTAACAGCAGTGAATAAATTGGATACAGTCAGTCTGGTAGAAGCTTTCTACACCCAACTGTAGGTATACATGTTGTAGGTATCATGTCTCTGAAATGTATTTAATGATGCAACTTGATAGTTTCTGTGCAGCATGCCCTGCTACATGCTGTAGGTATCATGCCTCTGAAATGGACTTATTGATGCAACTTGTTATTTTCTGTGCAGCATGTAACATCCAAGCTTTTCTTAGTTTAGATGTCTACAATACCAAAATTAATTTTACAGGGTTCCACTTGTAAGCCGCAACTGGCACGACATTGTCTTCAGAGTTGTGGAGATAGGCGTGGCACTCTGGTTTCCGTGTGTCTTGTGGAACTGCATGAGGTAATTAGAAGTATACCCATTACAGATTTTTTGTTATATACTCATTTAATGCCACCATCATCCCTTATATTTATGAAGATATTGTACTAAAGTCAGTGATGTGATTAAAGTTTGCAGTTTCTTTTTATTGAAGCAAGTATGAGAGATTTATTGATATTTTATTTGTAAAGTTACTGGTTACATCAATATTTCAGAAGCTTGGGGGTATGTTTTCCACCTTGTAATTATGCAATTCTGCAGTCCTAGGAATTAAATTTAATTTATAAACCAAATATTTTAGTGAAGTTACATATATATTTGTTGATAACTTCTTGGCTATATTGGGAGATTTTAATTTGAGTTTCAAAAAAAAAAAAAAAAAAAAAAAAAATACTCAAGAAAAGCTTGAAATTACACATCTGTTAGCACCAGTACTCATCTCTGAGAAACTATTCAGAGCTGTGATTGGCATGGAAACAGTAAAAGACATCTTTAATCTCTGAAGACAATAACAACTTCGGTCTTTCATATTTCTGGTTAAATATTCAGACAGGTATTAGTAATGTTTCTTTGCAAATATATTTATAAATCCTTCTGTTCTGGGACTGAGATAAAAATTTTAACAATGGTGGTGTTTAAATGCAACATGAGGCTCTAAATTATGATCAACATTTTGAAACTGACTAAATTAATTATTTAAGGTTTTCTCCTAATGAAGGAACAGCTGCAAAAGCTGTGGAATATAGTCATTTGGTGCCAAATTTTCAAAGATTTCTTTCTTTTCTTTTTTTATTTATATGTGCCAGTCCTTCACCAGCTGGCTGATTATCATATAAATGCTTCTCCTCTATCACAGATAGTCTTCATTCCTGTTTTATTATTATTATTATTGTTGTTGTATTAGAGCATGGCGGGTTAGAAAAAGATTCAGAGGAGGATAGACTGTTTTACCATTTGCCACACAGAAGTTTTCCTTATCAGCCTTCTTCCTAGGTTGTGGATTAGCATTCAGTGGTTAACTTTCTTGTTGTTTACGTTCTTGCACTTTAAAAAATTATCATCATCATCATAATCGTGTATGATATTAGCAGCTCAAAATTATTATTTGTATAAGCAACATTTTAGCAATTGCTATCATGCATATTACTTCCTCCCGCACATATATTGCGAAATAATGATGACAAGAAAATTTGAGAAATTAGATCTAATACAGAGCCTTGCCAACAGTCATTCTTCCCATGCGGCATTTGTGAGTGGAACAGGGTTGGGGGGGGTTATTAGTGGTACCAGACGTTTCTTCTGTTACACATGGAAATGTGGCTTGCTGAGAATGATGTAAACGTAGATGCGAATGAAAAACAAATTGGTATTGAGTTTTATGGATATCAAGGCAGACTGAAACTTTTAAGAAACGGAATGGCATATTTTAAGAATGCTGGTTGCAGTGAAGGTAACATCCACACATATACAGACACAAGCAGACATATTTAAAGACAAAGACAAAGAGTTTTTTCCTACGTGGAATGTTTCCCTCTATTATAACTATATATAATAGAGTGAAACATTCCACGTGGGGAAAATATATCTAAAATATATCTAAAAACAAAGATGATGTGACTCACCAAACGAAAGTGCTGGCACGTCGATAGACATACAAACAAAATATATATATATATATATATATATATATATATATATATATATATATATATATATATATATATATATATATATATAGATTTACTGTCCTACACCCGTACTCTCTGCTGGAAGTATCACTTTGCCACGAAGAAAAATGATCCTAATCCTACTCCTAAGGATCCAACTCCCCAAGACACTATCCAAATTGAACCATGCCTGGTACAGTTCCGTCCTCCGTCACAGCGGGACCCACCTCCTCTTCCTCAAAATCACCCTCTCCTAACCTTCCAGGAATTTCTGACTTCCAGCCTTGCCTCTCAATCCTTTTTAAAAAACCTTAATCCTACTCCCAACATCACCACTGCTGAAGCCCAGGCTATCCGTGATCTGAAGGCTGACCGATCCATCGTCATTCTTCCGGCGGACAAGGGTTCCACAACTGTGGTACTTGATCGTCGGGAGTATGTGGCTGAGGGACTGCGTCAGTTTTCAGACAACACTACTTACAAAGTTTGCCAAGGCAATCCCATTCCTGATGTCCAGGCGGAGCTTCAAGGAATCCTCAGAACCTTAGGCCCCCTACAAAACCTTTCACCCGACTCCATCAACCTCCTGACCCCACCAACACCCCGCACCCCTACCTTCTACCTTCTTCCCAAAATTCACAAACCCAATCATCCCGGCCGTCCCATTGTAGCTGGTTACCAAGCCCCCACCGAACGCATCTCTGCCTACGTAGATCAACACCTTCAACCCATTACATGCAGTCTCCCATCCTTCATCAAAGACACCAACCACTTTCTCAAACGCCTGGAATCCCTACCCAGTCTGTTACCCCCGGAAACCATCCTTGTAACCATTGATGCCACTTCCTTATACACAAATATTCCGCATGTCCAGGGCCTCGCTGCGATGGAGCACTTCCTTTCACGCCGATCACCTGCCGCCCTACCTAAAACCTCTTTCCTCATTACCTTAGCCAGCTTCATCCTGACCCACAACTTCTTCACTTTTGAAGGCCAGACATACCAACAATTAAAGGGAACAGCCATGGGTACCAGGATGGCCCCCTCGTATGCCAACCTATTCATGGGTCGCTTAGAGGAAGCCTTCCAGGTTACCCAGGCCTGCCAACCCGAAGTTTGGTACAGATTTATTGATGACATTTTCGTGATCTGGACTCACAGTGAAGAAGAACTCCAGATTTTTCTCTCCAACCTCAACTCCTTTGGTTCCATCAGATTCACCTGGTCCTACTCCAAATCCCATGCCACTTTCCTTGACGTTGACCTCCACCTGTCCAATGGCCAGCTTCACACGTCCGTCCACATTAAACCCACCAACAAGCAACAGTACCTCCATTATGACAGCTGCCACCCATTCCACATCAAACGGTCCCTTCCCTACAGCCTAGGTCTTCGTGGCAAACGAATCTGCTCCAGTCCGGAATCCTTGAACCATTACACCAACAACCTGAAAACAGCTTTTGCATCCCGTAACTACCCTCCCGACCTGGTACAGAAGCAAATAACCAGAGCCACATCCTCATCTCCTCAAACCCGGAACCTTCCACAGAAGAACCCCAAAAGTGCCCCACTTGTGACAGGATACTTTCCGGGACTGGATCAGATTCTGAATGTGGCTCTCCAGCAGGGATACGACTTCCTCAAATCCTGCCCTGAAATGAGATCCATCCTTCATGAAATCCTCCCCACTCCACCAAGAGTGTCTTTCCGCCGTCCACCTAACCTTCGCAACCTCTTAGTTCATCCCTATGAAATCCCCAAACCACCTTCCCTACCCTCTGGCTCCTACCCCTGTAACCGCCCCCGGTGTAAAACCTGTCCCATGCACCCTCCCACCACCACCTATTCCAGTCCTGTAACCCGGAAGGTGTACACGATCAAAGGCAGAGCCACGTGTGAAAGCACCCACGTGATTTACCAACTGACCTGCCTACACTGTGAAGCGTTCTATGTGGGAATGACCAGCAACAAACTGTCCATTCGCATGAATGGACACAGGCAGACAGTGTTTGTTGGTAATGAGGATCACCCTGTGGCTAAACATGCCTTGGTGCACGGCCAGCACATCTTGGCACAGTGTTACACCGTCCGGGTTATCTGGATACTTCCCACTAACACCAACCTGTCAGAACTCCGGAGATGGGAACTTGCCCTTCAGCATATCCTTTCTTCTCGCTATCCGCCAGGCCTCAATCTCCGCTAATTTCTAATTTCAATTTGCCGCCGCTCATACCTCACCTGTCTTTCAACTTCATCTTTGCCTCTGTACATCCGCCCCGACTGACATCTCTGCCCAAAAAATGCCCAAACTCTTTGCCTTTACAAATGTCTGCTTGTGTCTGTGTATGTGTGGATGGATATGTGTGCGTGTGCGAGTGTATACCTGTCCTTTTTTCCCCCTAAGGTAAGTCTTTCCGCTCCCGGGATTGGAATGACTCCTTACCCTCTCCCTTAAAACCCATATCCTTTTGTCTTTCCTTCTCCTTCCCTCTTTCCTGACGAGGCAACCATTGGTTGCGAAAGCTAGAATTTTGTGTGTATGTTTGTGTTTGTTTGTGTGTCTATCGACCTGCCAGCGCTTTTGTTTGGTAAGTTTCATCATCTTTCTTTTTAGATATATATATATATATATATATATATATATATATATATATATATATATATATATAATGATATCAATATAATGGAAGGAAACATTCCACGTGGGAAAAATTATATATAAAAACAAAGATGAGGTGACTTACCGAACAAAAGCGCTGGCAGGTCGATAGACACACAAACAAACACAAACACACACACAAAATTCAAGCTTTCGCAACAAACTGTTGCCTCATCAGGAAAGAGGGAAGGAGAGGGGAAGACGAAAGGATGTGGGTTTTAAGGGAGAGGGTAAGGAGTCATTCCAATCCCGGGAGCGGAAAGACTTACCTTAGGGGGAAAAAAGGACAGGTATACACTCGCACACACGCACATATCCATCCACACATACAGACACAAGCAGACATATTTAAAGACAAAGAGTTTGGGCAGAGATGTCAGTCGAGGCAGAAGTGTAGAGGCAAAGAAGTTGTTGAAAGACAGGTGAGGTATGAGTGGCGGCAACTTGAAATTAGCGGAGATTGAGGCCTGGCGGATGACGAGAAGAGAGGATATACTGAAGGGCAAGTTCCCATCTCCGGAGTTCGGATAGGTTGGTGTTGGTGGGAAGTATCCAGATAACCCGGACGGTGTAACACTGTGCCAAGATGTGCTGGCTGTGCACCAAGGCATGTTTAGCCACAGGGTGATCCTCATTACCAACAAACACTGTCTGCCTGTGTCCATTCATGCGAATGGACAGTTTGTTGCTGGTCATTCCCACATAGAATGCATCACAGTGTAGGCAGGTCAGTTGGTAAATCACGTGGGTGCTTTCACACGTGGCTCTGCCTCTGATCGTGTACACCTTCCGGGTTACAGGACTGGAGTAGGTGGTGGTGGGAGGGTGCATGGGACAGGTTTTGCATCGGGGGCGGTTACAAGGATAGGAGCCAGAGGGTAGGGAAGGTGGTTTGGGGATTTCATAGGGATGAACTAACAGGTTACGAAGGTTAGGTGGACGGCGGAAAGACACTCTTGGCGGAGTGGGGAGGATTTCATGAAGGATGGATCTCATTTCAGGGCAGGATTTGAGGAAGTCGTATCCCTGCTGGAGAGCCACATTCAGAGTCTGGTCCAGTCCCGGAAAGTATCCTGTCAAAAGTGGGGCACTTTTGTGGTTCTTCTGTGGGGGATTCTGGGTTTGAGGGGACGAGGAAGTGGCTCTGGTTATTTGCTTCTGTACCTGGTCGGGAGGGTAGTTGCGGGATGCGAAAGCTGTTTTCAGGTGGTTGGTGTAATGATTCAGGGATTCCGGACAGGAGCAGATTCGTTTGCCACGAAGACCTAGGCTGTAGGGAAGGGACCGTTTGATGTGGAATGGGTGGCAGCTGTCATAATGGAGGTACTGTTGCTTGTTGGTGGGTTTGATGTGGACGGACGTGTGAAGTTGGCCATTGGACAGGTGGAGGTCAACGTCAAGGAAAGTGGCATGGGATTTGGAGTAGGACCAGGTGAAACTGATGGAACCAAAGGAGTTGAGGTTGGAGAGGAAATTCTGGAGTTCTTCTTCACTGTGAGTCCAGATCATGAAGATGTCATCAATAAATCTGTACCAAACTTTGGGTTGGCAGACTTGGGTAACCAAGAAGGCTTCCTCTAAGCGACCCATGAATAGGTTGGCGTACGAGGGGGCCATCCTGGTGCCCATGGCTGTTCCCTTTAATTGTTGGTATGTCCGGCCCTCAAAAGTGAAGAAGTTGTGGGTCAGGATGAAGCTGGCTAAGGTGATGAGGAAAGAGGTTTTAGGTAGGGTGGCAGGTGATCGGCGTGAAAGGAAATGCTCCATCGCAGCGAGGCCCTGGACGTGCGGAATATTTGTGTATAAGGACGTGGCATCAATGGTTACAAGGATGGTTTCCGGGGGTAACAGATTGGGTAAGGATCCCAGGCGTTCAAGGAAGTGGTTGGTGTCCTTGATGAAGGATGGGAGACTGCATGTAATGGGTTGAAGGTGTTGATCTACGTAGGCAGAACGTATCTCTGCCTACGTAGATCAACACCTTCAACCCATTACATGCAGTCTCCCATCCTTCATCAAGGACACCAACCACTTCCTTGAACGCCTGGGATCCTTACCCAATCTGTTACCCCCGGAAACCATCCTTGTAACCATTGATGCCACGTCCTTATACACAAATATTCCGCACGTCCAGGGCCTCGCTGCGATGGAGCATTTCCTTTCACGCCGATCACCTGCCACCCTACCTAAAACCTCTTTCCTCATCACCTTAGCCAGCTTCATCCTGACCCACAACTTCTTCACTTTTGAGGGCCGGACATACCAACAATTAAAGGGAACAGCCATGGGCACCAGGATGGCCCCCTCGTACGCCAACCTATTCATGGGTCGCTTAGAGGAAGCCTTCTTGGTTACCCAAGTCTGCCAACCCAAAGTTTGGTACAGAATTATTGATGACATCTTCATGATCTGGACTCACAGTGAAGAAGAACTCCAGAATTTCCTCTCCAACCTCAACTCCTTTGGTTCCATCAGTTTCACCTGGTCCTACTCCAAATCCCATGCCACTTTCCTTGACGTTGACCTCCACCTGTCCAATGGCCAACTTCACACGTCCGTCCACATCAAACCCACCAACAAGCAACAGTACCTCCATTATGACAGCTGCCACCCATTCCACATCAAACGGTCCCTTCCCTACAGCCTAGGTCTTCGTGGCAAACGAATCTGCTCCAGTCCGGAATCCCTGAATCATTACACCAACAACCTGAAAACAGCTTTCGCATCCCGCAACTACCCTCCCGACCTGGTACAGAAGCAAATAACCAGAGCCACTTCCTCGTCCCCTCAAACCCAGAATCCCCCACAGAAGAACCACAAAAGTGCCCCACTTGTGACAGGATACTTTCCGGGACTGGACCAGACTCTGAATGTGGCTCTCCAGCAGGGATACGACTTCCTCAAATCCTGCCCTGAAATGAGATCCATCCTTCATGAAATCCTCCCCACTCCGCCAAGAGTGTCTTTCCGCCGTCCACCTAACCTTCGTAACCTGTTAGTTCATCCCTATGAAATCCCCAAACCACCTTCCCTACCCTCTGGCTCCTATCCTTGTAACCGCCCCCGATGCAAAACCTGTCCCATGCACCCTCCCACCACCACCTACTCCAGTCCTGTAACCCGGAAGGTGTACACGATCAGAGGCAGAGCCACGTGTGAAAGCACCCACGTGATTTACCAACTGACCTGCCTACACTGTGATGCATTCTATGTGGGAATGACCAGCAACAAACTGTCCATTCGCATGAATGGACACAGGCAGACAGTGTTTGTTGGTAATGAGGATCACCCTGTGGCTAAACATGCCTTGGTGCACAGCCAGCACATCTTGGCACAGTGTTACACCGTCCGGGTTATCTGGATACTTCCCACCAACACCAACCTATCCGAACTCCGGAGATGGGAACTTGCCCTTCAGTATATCCTCTCTTCTCGTCATCCGCCAGGCCTCAATCTCCGCTAATTTCAAGTTGCCGCCACTCATACCTCACCTGTCTTTCAACAACTTCTTTGCCTCTACACTTCTGCCTCGACTGACATCTCTGCCCAAACTCTTTGTCTTTAAATATGTCTGCTTGTGTCTGTATGTGTGGATGGATATGTGCGTGTGTGCGAGTGTATACCTGTCCTTTTTCCCCCTAAGGTAAGTCTTTCCGCTCCCGGGATTGGAATGACTCCTTACCCTCTCCCTTAAAACCCACATCCTTTCGCCTTTCCCTCTCCTTCCCTCTTTCCTGATGAGGCAACAGTTTGTTGCGAAAGCTTGAATTTTGTGTGTATGTTTGTGTGTCTTTCGACTGCCAGCGCTTTCGTTCGGTAAGTCACATCATCTTTGTTTTTTGATATAATAGAGGGAAACATACAATTACGTTTGTTATTGTCGCTGTTGCATCTCGAAATCTTTCCTGTCGTCTTATTTTCTCTTTCTGCTTTTACCAGTAGTCTCACTTTCTATTCACCTTCCCTTTTTACCGTAATACAATTTTATCCCGCCTATATATACTCTATAATACGTAACCCACTTCCAAACCATAACCAAAAAATTTTTATTTTGCGCTTTCAACAATACCGCTGCTATAAAATCCACCGTTTCTAGTTCAATAACGGCTGCCTTCACGTATTAAACAACCATTTCGGCTAGTTCTAATAACTTTTACTTTATTTCCACTTCCGTTTTTCGTACATCACTGATCATTTTTAGCCGCTCTCCACAGGTTTTAACGTCATTATTTACAATTGTTAGCCCCATTTTCGTAATCTTTCACCACAACACCACGCCTTTTAATACATTTACACGTTTTTTCGAAATTTTCCCGAATTTCTCCGTCCTTTAACGTGTTTTAGCGGCAACACAACCACCTAACCGTCATGCACATCGCTGTCTACCAACCCAAGTTCACCACAGGATCAACTTAACCAACACTTTGTCGCATTTTTTCATACCAGATCTCCAGTTATTTTCTAGTTCACCCTTATCTCTCCCCATATATTTTTATCTTTCATTTTCATTTCAACCTCATGTTACACTTTCCACCTTCTAATACCATGTCACCCTCACAACACCCCCACAACGACCCCATTAAGTTTTATTTACATTCCCTCCGCAAACATGCCTTCACCCTAGCCAGCTTACGCACGCATATTTTATTTTCTCAGGCTTGTCTGACATTTGGCATAACCCCCAAAGGCCTCACACTTAAAGTTCCCATCTCTGGCTGCAACCCTTCTTTCCATCAATCCCTATACCAGTTCCAAACTGAACAATCCATTGCACTCACCCACCTAATCCTTCACCTACACATCAACTCAGCCAATGAACACACCCGTCAACTCCTATCCTTAATAAAAGTCCTCAATCTTTCCTCTCCCACATCCACACCGGCTATTCAGAGCATCCTCCTACAGGCCAACCGCAAATTAGAGCAGCATGCCACCCTTCACCTCAAAAAACTATCCAATCTCCTGGTTTCCCACCTCCGGAAAGGCAACTCACTCACCCTTCACAACCTTTCCAGCAAACCTCAACCACCTCTCATTGCACACAAACCCAGTCCCTCCCATCTACTCAGTCTCCCACTTCCAGCTCCACTCCCTCCAAAACCTCAAAATTCCAAGCAACACAATCTGGCACCACAACACCCTAATTCAGTAGTTAACCTTTCCTCCAAACCTCTCTCCCAATCTGAAACCTCTGTCCTATCCAAAGGCCTCACCTTCAGCCCCACTCCCAGATTCAACCAAACAGCCCTCGTCAAAGATTTACTGTCCTACACTCGTACTCTCTGCTGGAAGTATCAGTTTGCCACGAAGAAAAATGATCCTAATCCTACCCCTAATGATCCAACTCCCCAAGACACTATCCAAATTGAACCCTGCCTGGAACAGTTCCGTCCTCCGTCACAGCGGGACCCACCTCCTCTTCCTCAAAATCACCCTCTCCAAACCTTCCAGGAATTTCTGACTTCCAGCCTTGCCTCTCAATCCTTCTTGTTGTTGTTGTTGTGGTCTTCAGTCCTGAGACTGGTTTGATGCAGCTCTCCATGCTACTCTATCCTGTGCAAGCTTTTTCATCTCCCAGTACCTACTGCAACCTACATCCTTCTGAATCTGCTTAGTGTATTCATCTCTTGGTCTCCCTCTACGATTTTTACCCTCCACGCTGCCCTCCAATACTAAATTGGTGATCCCTTGATGCCTCAGAACATGTCCTACCAACCGATCCCTTCTTCTGGTCAAGTTGTGCCACAAACTTCTCTTCTCCCCAATCCTATTCAATACTTCCTCATTAGTTATGTGATCTACCCATCTAATCTTTAGCATTCTTCTGTAGCACCACATTTCGAAAGCTTCTATTCTCTTCTTATCCAAACTATTTATCGTCCATGTTTCACTTCCATACATGGCTACACTCCATACGAATACTTTCAGAAATGGCTTCCTGACACTTAAATCAATACTGGATGTTAACAAATTTCTCTTCTTCAGAAACGCTTTCCTTGCCATTGCCAGCCTACATTTTATATCCTCTCTACTTCGACCATCATCAGTTATTTTGCTCCCCAAATAGCAAAACTCCTTTACTACTTTAAGTGCCTCATTTCCTAATCTAATTCCCTCAGCATCACCCGACTTAATTAGACTACATTCCATTATCCTTGTTTTGCTTTTGTTGATGTTCATCTTATATCCTCCTTTCAAGACACTGTCCATTCCATTCAACTGCTCTTCCAAGTCCTTTGCTGTCTCTGACAGAATTACAATATCATCAGCGAACCTCAAAGTTTTTATTTCTTCTCCATGAATTTTAATACCTACTCCGAATTTTTCTTTTGTTTCCTTTACTGCTTGCTCAATATACAGATTGAACAACATCGGGGAGAGGCTACAACCCTGTCTTACTCCCTTCCCAACCACTGCTTCCCTTTCATGTCCCTCGACTCTTATAACAGCCATCTGGTTTCTGTACAAATTGTAAATAGCCTTTCGCTCCCTGTATTTTACCCCTGCCACCTTTAGAATTTGAAAGAGAGTATTCCAGTCAACATTGTCAAAAGCTTTCTCTAAGTCTACAAATGCTAGAAACGTAGGTTTGCCTTTCCTTAATCTTTCTTCTAAGATAAGTCGTAAGGTCAGTATTGCCTCACGTGTTCCAGTGTTTCTACGGAATCCAAACTGATCTTCCCCGAGGTTGGCTTCTACTAGTTTTTCCATTCGTCTGTAAAGAATTCGTGTTAGTACTTTGCAGCTGTGACTTATTAAGCTGATAGTTCGGTAATTTTCACATCTGTCAACACCTGCTTTCTTTGGGATTGGAATTATTATATTCTTCTTGAAGTCTGAGGGTATTTCGCCTGTTTCATACATCTTGCTCACCAGATGGTAGAGTTTTGTCAGGACTGGCTCTCCCACGGCCGTCAGTAGTTCCAATGGAATATAGTCTACTCCGGGGGCCTTGTTTCGACTCAGGTCTTTCATTGCTCTGTCAAACTCTTCACGCAGTATCATATCTCCCATTTCATCTTCATCTACATCCTCTTCCATTTCCATAATATTGTCCTCAAGTACATCGCCCTTGTATAGACCCTCTATATACTCCTTCCACCTTTCTGCTTTCCCTTCTTTGCTCAGAACTGGGTTTCCATCTGAGCTCTTGATATTCATACAAGTCGTTCTCTTATCTCCAAAGGTCTCTTTAATTTTCCTGTAGGCGGTATCTATCTTACCCCTAGTGAGATAGGCCTCTACATCCTTACATTTGTCCTCTAGCCATCCCTGCTTAGCCATTTTGCACTTCCTGTCGATCTCATTTTTGAGACGTTTGTATTCCTTTTTGCCTGTTTCACTTACTGCATTTTTATATTTTCTCCTTTCATCAATTAAATTCAATATTTCTTCTGTTACCCAAGGATTTCTACTAGCCCTCGTCTTTTTACCTACTTGATCCTCTGCTGCCTTCACTACTTCATCCCTCAAAGCTACCCATTCTTCTTCTACTGTATTTCTTTCCCCCATTCCTGTCAATTGCTCCCTTATGCTCTCCCTGAATCTCTGTACAACCTCTGGTTCTTTTAGTTTATCCAGGTCCCATCTCCTTAAATTCCCACCTTTTTGCAGTTTCTTCAGTTTTAATCTACAGGTCATAACCAATAGATTGTGGTCAGAGTCCACATCTGCCCCTGGAAATGTCTTACAATTTAAAACCTGGTTCCTAAATCTCTGTCTTACCATTATATAATCTATCTGATACCTTTTAGTATCTCCAGGGTTCTTCCATGTATACAACCTTCTTTCATGATTCTTAAACCAAGTGTTAGCTATGATTATGTTGTGCTCTGTGCAAAATTCTACCAGGCGGCTTCCTCTTTCATTTCTGTCCCCCAATCCATATTCACCTACTATGTTTCCTTCTCTCCCTTTTCCTACACTCGAATTCCAGTCACCCATGACTATTAAATTTTCGTCTCCCTTCACAATCTGAATAATTTCTTTTATTTCATCATACATTTCTTCAATTTCTTCGTCATCTGCAGAGCTAGTTGGCATATAAACTTGTACTACTGTAGTAGGTGTGGGCTTCGTATCTATCTTGGCCACAATAATGCGTTCACTATGCTGTTTGTAGTAGCTTACCCGCATTCCTATTTTCCTATTCATTATTAAACCTACTCCTGCATTACCCCTATTTGATTTTGTGTTTATAACCCTGTAGTCACCTGACCAGAAGTCTTGTTCCTCCTGCCACCGAACTTCACTAATTCCCACTATATCTAACTTCAACCTATCCATTTCCCTTTTTAAATTTTCTAACCTACCTGCCCGATTAAGGGATCTGACATTCCACGCTCCAATCCGTAGAACGCCAGTTTTCTTTCTCCTGATAACGACATCCTCTTGAGTAGTCCCCGCCCGGAGATCCGAATGGGGGACTATTTTACCTCCGGAATATTTTACCCAAGAGGACGCCATCATCATGTAATCATACAGTAAAGCTGCATGCCCTCGGGAAAAATTACGGCTGTAGTTTCCCCTTGCTTTCAGCCGTTCGCAGTACCAGCACAGCATGGCCGTTTTGGTTATTGTTACAAGGCCAGATCAGTCAATCATCCAGACTGTTGCCCTTGCAACTACTGAAAAGGCTGCTGCCCCTCTTCAGGAACCACACGTTTGTCTGGCCTCTCAACAGATACCCCTCCGTTGTGGTTGCACCTACGGTACGGCTATCTGTATCGCTGAGGCACGCAAGCCTCCCCACCAACGGCAAGGTCCATGGTTCATGGGGGGGGGGGGGGGGTCCTTCTTAAAAAACCTTAATCCTACTCCCAACATCACCACTGCTGAAGCCCAGGCTATCCGTGATCTGAAGGCTGACCGGTCCATCATCATTCTTCCGGCGGACAAGGGTTCCACGACCGTGATACTTGATCGTCGGGAGTATGTGGCTGAGGGACTCCGTCAGCTTTCAGACAACACCACATACAAAGTTTGCCAAGGTAATCCCAATCCTGACGTCCAGGCGGAGCTTCAGGGAATCCTCAGAACCTTAGGCCCCCTACAAAACCTTTCACCTGTCTCCATCAACCTCCTGACCCCACTGACACCCCGCACCCCACCTTCTACCTTCTTCCTAAAATTCACAAACCCAATCATCCTGGCCGTCCCATTGTAGCTGGTTACCAAACCCCCACAGAACGTATCTCTGCCTACGTAGATCAACACCTTCAACCCATTACGTGCAGTCTCCCATCCTTCATCAAAGACACCAACCACTTTCTCGAACGCCTGGAATCCTTACCCAATCTGTTACCCCCAGAAACCATCCTTGTAACCATTGATGCCACTTCCTTATACACAAATATCCTGCACGTCCAGGCCTCGCTGCGATGGAGCACTTCCTTTCACGCCGATCACCTGCCACCCTACCTAAAACCTCTTTCCTCATTACCTTAGCCAGCTTCATCCTGACCCACAACTTCTTCACTTTTGAAGGCCAGACATACCAACAATTAAAGGGAACAGCCATGGGTACCAGGATGGCCCCTTCGTACGCCAAACTATTCATGGGTCGCTTAGAAGAAGCCTTCTTGGTTACCCAGGCCTGCCAACCCAAAGTTTGGTACAGAGTTATTGATGACATCTTCATGATCTGGACTCAAGTGAAGAAGAACTCCAGAATTTCCTCTCCAACCTCAACTCCTTTGGTTCCATCAGATTCACCTGGTCCTACTCTAAATCCCATGCCACTTTCCTTGATGTTGACCTCCACCTGTCCAATGGCCAGCTTCACACGTCCGTCCACATCAAGCCCACCAACAAGCAACAGTACCTCCATTACAACAGCTGCCACACATTCCACATCAAACGGTCCCTTCCCTACAGCCTAGGTCTTCGTGGCAAACGAATCTGCTCCAGTCCGGAATCCCTGAACCATTACACCAACAACCTGACAACAGCTTTCGCATCCCGCAACTACCCTCACGACCTGGTACAGAAGCAAATAACCAGAGCCACTTCCTCATCCTCTCAAACCCAGAACCTCCCACAGAAGAACCACAAAAGTGCCCCACTTGTGACAGGATACTTTCCGGGACTGGATCAGATTCTGAATGTGGCACACCAGCAGGGATATGATTTCCTAAAATCCTGCCCAGAAATGAGATCCATCCTTCATGAAATCCTCCCCACTCCACCAAGAGTGTCTTTCCGCCGTCCACCTAACCTTCGTAACCTCTTAGTTCATCCCTATGAAATCCCCAAACCACCTTCCCTACCCTCTGGCTCCTACCCTTGTAACCGCCCCCGGTGTAAAACCTGTTCCATGCACCCTCCCACCACCACCTACTCCAGTCCTGTAACCCGGAAGGTGTACACGATCAAGGGCAGAGCCACGTGTGAAAGCACCCACGTGATCTACCAACTGACCTGCCTACACTGTGACGCAGTCTATGTGGGAATGACTAGCAACAAACTGTCCATTCGCATGAATGGACACAGGCAGACAGTGTTTGTTGGTAATGAGGATCACCCTGTGGCTAAACATGCCTTGGTGCACAGCCAGCACATCTTGGCACAGTGTTACACTGTCCGGGTTATCTGGATACTTCCCACCAACACCAACCTATCCGAACTCCGGAGATGGGAACTTGCCCTTCAGTATATCCTCTCTTCTCGTCATCCGCCAGGCCTCAATCTCCGCTAATTTCAAGTTGCCGCCACTCATACCTCACCTGTCATTCAACAACATCTTTGCCTCTGCACTTCTGCCTCGACTGACATCTCTGCCCAAACTCTTTGTCTTTAAATATGTTTGCTTGTGTCTGTATACGTGTGGATGGATATGTGTGTGTGCGCGAGTGTATACCCGTCCTTTTTTCCCCCTTAAGGTGGGTCTTTCCGCTCCCAGGATTGGAGTGACTCCTTGCCCTCTCCCTTGGGACCCACATCCTTTCGTCTTTCCCTCTTCTTCCCTCTTTCCTGATGAGGCAACAGTTTGTTGCGAAAGCTTGAATTTTGTGTGTATGTTTGTGTTTGTTTGTGTGTCTGTCGACATGCCAGCACTTTCATTTGGTAAGTCACATCATTTACACTCATTTCACAATAACTCGCACAGATGTGATGTCATTTTGATGTCGCACACAATATCAATGACTGCATGATCGGGTATCAGCTATCAAATTATGTTAACATTTAGTACGGGCCTCTCACAAGATTTCATGTGTGTGTACTGCAGATTTACATAACCACATCATTCTTGAAATGATTTGTTAAAATTATTGCTATAATAGAATGTCATGTAATGACATAATGATTTATCATCAGTTAATGCCTTCATATAAGAGTGCTCTCTTAGGAGTGAGATGATCTCAACAATAATTTACAAATTAAGAATGAAACACACTTGCTTTACAATTTGCAATCTGCCGTTTCAATATAACAGAGCAATGAAAATTTATCAGAAACACATCACCACTATCAGTATATGTTATTTAATATGCATCAATAATACCAGCCTTAAAGACAGAATATGATAACTAACACCAAAGTTAAAATTGTCTGATTAAGTAATTAATGAATAAAATTGTGGTTTCTGTAGTTGAAAGTTTTTGGTTTGCATCCCGTTACATGCATTTTTTTTTTTCTGTGTTAGCATTGTTAATGAGTTCTGTTACTTTCTTATGAATGTAATACAAGTATGGGATATTCCATGTATAGTAGGACACACATGATATTTAAAAGTTTAAAATCTTGTACTTTTATAATTTTTTTGAAAAGGCTGGACTGTATGGCAACAATGGGTTGTGGCCCATTATTGCTTTCCCTCGTAATTTGTAGCCATTTTTATAACGCCATATGTGTTTCGTCTGATAAGAGTGTGAATTATTAGAGACTTTGAACCTTCATTTTGACTAATTGGCAGGTATTTGTATTACTGTTACATACCCTAATGTATTGCATAAAGAGTATAAAACTGAAGTAAGTAAATAATAGGTTGGGGTTAACAATGTAATACACAGCATGAACTTCATGTAACATGAGTCACTTTCATGTGATTAAGTTTTTATACCAGTAGAAAGATTTGAGAACTTTCTCTTGTTCGGTATTTTACTTCTTGGTGTGAATGTGTAACTAATATCACTACTAAAAATTTCCCAATATCAACCAATATTGTAAAAACAGAAAATTAAATGTGTAATGTGAGTCATGTAATCTGAGTCACGGTTGTATTATTTTAAGATTAGAAGAATAGGGTGGTGTTAGCAGCAGCAGAAATACAGAGTAAGAGGAGGGACAAGTGAAAGAGTGAAGGAAAATATGAATAATTTAAGAAGCAGCATCTGGAAGCAGCTCAACAAAGCCAGCAGAAGCAGTAACTAAAATTTCTACAGTTGAGTCAGCATAAGCAAGGACTAATATTAGAAGAAAGAAGAGCTAAAAATAGGGAGAGAGTTAGAAAACATAGGCAACATACGATGCAAGATCAGCAACCTAGTAAAGCATGTTTGTCACCATATAAGTCACATAGTGCTCTGCATAAAGCCATGACTCGAGTGCTGCAATTGCTTACATTAGCAAGGTACTGTCAACTGTACCTGAAAGTGTGAGGCTGGTTTCAGTTTGGCCAGATGGACCTGCCTCACAATTTAAAAACGAATATATTACTGCTGCTGTACCTCAGTTTCAATCATTCCATAATGTTCTTCTCAGAACCAACCAACCAGACACCTAAGCCATAACATTCAGATTTTACAGCTCAAGATCGAAGGGCTCAGCCGATCTAAATCCCATGGTAAAGGAGTCGTAGATGGAATTGGTGCAGTTGCGGAATGGCTATAGGGGAATGCAGTAAAAAAGCGAAAATTCGTAGTAGGTGATGCATCAACTTTTGCTCAGGTAGCCGCAAGTACCACGACTGCAGGTTTTTCAAGCCACAAGTACCACGACTGGGCAGGTTTTTCATGTGTCTATTGTTGAAATTCAAGGACTCAATGTGAAACTTAATCTGGCTCAAATGTTTTCTTCAGCACCATCAGTCCCAAACATTAAAAGCATTCATTTGTTTCACTACAAGAATGGAGTACTACAAACATATCTGCTGTCTCCAAAGAATTTTGCTGCTGCAGATCATTATACTGAAGAAACTATAGAAAGTGCGAAAATTGGAGACTGGTACAAAGTAGAATATGATGGTAAATTCAATGCCGTAGAAGTACGTGCAGTTTTTGGAAATTCTTACTTAATCAGTGTGCTGGTCACTATTGGAAATGGCCTGTAAAATGTGATGAAATTTTAAAGAAAAGTAATCCACTTGGTGTTGTCAATGCAAGAGGATATTTTCAGTTCTCTGACTTTTAATTGAATTTAAAGTTCATTTTCCCAGGTGTCATGCTCTTATAATTTTTCGTAGAGTTTGAAAAGTGAAATGTTAATGTTAAGTTGATCTTACTTGGCAATTAATGTCATATTTTCATTTCTCTGCTTGCAGGGAAAAAGTTTTTCCAACAAGAAGTAGCAAGTAATGTTGAGTCACGCACCTTTTTCAATATATTACTATATTTCTCATGGTATAAATATTTTTAGAAATCTGTAACTCTGTCACTTGAATGCCAATGTAATATGCATTTTCTATGATAAAAACCTGATCCATACTCCTAATAGTTTGAGGACACTTTTGACCCAAAATGCACATTAGGAATAGGACGTCCCAAATTTGTAACAAGACTCACAACATAAATTACATTCTTGTTCTTTAATTTTAACGCTCTTCCCTGCTTAAACAACACTTCAAGATCTTTCCTTGAATAACATGATTTATAATGATGATTTGCAAAAGAAAATATGGGTTTATAGATTGGTAACAAATCAACATAATAAAACACTGATTTCAAAATGTAAAGTGAGTCACCATGGAATCTCCTGTATGTTATTTACATTCAGTCTGATCTGAGCATAAAGAATGAAATAAGTATTTGGTGATTTATGAGTATGAGGTTAGGCAAGAAGCTAAGAGAGCAGCTTAAATTGCTGCAAGCGAAATGGGGAGCATTAGCATTCATATTCTTCCTTGTCACAAATTGCCATTTATTTATGAATGTGCGGTATTTTCAGAGAGTGTGGTTAGGCGGGAACCTAGGAGGACAGCTCAAACTGCTGCAAGTGAATCAAGGCGCTGTAATATTCATGTTGTTCTTTGTCGCAAAGTCAATGGCCGATGATGCGGTCGTCAATACTGCGCGCAACGTCAAAATGATGATACAGTTGTGGGGATTGTTGTGAAAAAGAGCATTACCCATATTTTTTCACATGACTCAATTACTGTAAATTTCCAGTCAGTGCTTAAAATAATCACGTACAGTCTGTACATTTCTGTATGTGCCATGGCATTATGCTTCTACGAAGAAGATATTGACATCTGCTAAAATATTTGTCAAAACTGGTAAAACATAACAAAATTTATTTGCAACTGATGACAGAATTTTATCGTGGAAAAATAATACTACAGGACTTGAAATTTTGCTGTGAAAGGAATTGCTCCAAGAATATTTACTTACAATTGAAGAAAAGATGATTGAGAAACCAACATCTTAGATGTATTAATTATTTTGAATTCTGCATTGATTTTTTTGACACCTAAAATGATTGGAAATTGTTTTTTCCCTGCTAAAGAAGTTGTCTGAATTGACTTGACACAGCTGCAACATTACCACTACTTCCAAAAATGTTTTGCCAAACAATACTTCAGTTTATCAATAGGCTGTACCATTTTCTTTTGACTCTTCTTGTTGCATGGTGCAGTACTGTGGCGAGGGGATTTTAGTGTGTACTGGGACTGTGGACATGTACCTCCAAATGAACAAAATATTAACTATGTAACTTTATTTTTTGCAGTGCCAGTTAAAACTTAACGACTGCCTCATGTGCTTACGTGGTTTACATCACACGTTCACCCTGTGAATTTAAGACTTCCTGAGTACTTTATATGATCCAATGCATCTTGAAAGCCTTTAGTATAATATCCCATCAATTCAATTCTATTGCAAGTGGTACATGAATTGAATTATTTAGCTAAAAAAGCAACTTTATATTTAATATGCCTCATCACTGTTCAGTCTTGAATTTTTTCATTAGTGCTTGTTGCATCATATATCCATTCTTCATTATCAAAGGCAGATTTTAGATGTATTATTTTATAACAATAATTAATTAAGATGAATCAAACAATTTTTGTTTAAGCAATATCTGTACTCTTTGATGAAAGTTTCATAGTGAAAGACAAATATTTTCACATATGTTGCAGCCCAGAGCAGCTATGGATTTTGAACCCAAAAAGAATTTTGAAGAAATTGGAAGCCGAGCAGCAACTGTCGTCACAGCCTGGTTGCCGACTTGAAACGCCTCCAAAGCCAGATGGTAAAAATGTGCACATACAGATAAAGTTAACTGTGTATAATAACATTCGGTACGCTTTAAATTTTATGATTCAGTGCTGTTCCCATAAATAATACATACAATGAAAAATTCACAATTTTCATCTGAAGAATGGGGTTTCTGGTAATGGGATGGTCTTAATTTTCATGTCTCTTTCAGTGCTATTGTGCACAGGGGACGTTGTTAGTTGTTCACTTATGTGTAATTATTTATTTCTGTACTAATTTTATGAACTAAGACAGGTAGGACAAACTTCTGAGACACTTTTTTTCCAAATTATTGTCATAAAATCACACAAATTGACTGAGAATAACTAATGTTTGACATATCTTTGAGTAAAGGTGTTGCATCTCATAAATACTGAGTATACAGTTGTGATATGACACAATTATATGTGCCACATGGTTGAGTAATAGAACCAGTGCTTTATTATTGTTCACAAGGAGACTTAAGTGCATTCAGTTTTCTTTCAGAGCTGTCAGCTTGGGTAAATAGTAGATAGTTAATCAGAAATACACATGCTCCAGTACAGCTCATTAACAATAATGAGCCCGTCCACAGGAATGCATTCTCATCATGGACACTGGTCAGTTCCGCCCTTTGTTCTGAAGAAAAATGGGTAACACTAACTTTCCAGTTCTTGCTCCATTTTTAGTAAGGATATCCCCCCTCTCCCTCTCAACAACTCCCCACCCTCCACCTGTCCACCATGTACGAGGGCATTTCGAAAAGTAAAGATACAATGGCTCACAGACCTTAAATAGAACATTTATTTAGAAAATATCTGTTACATCTTATTAACTGGATTATTTGTTATTTTTTGACATAATCACCCCTGTTATCCAAACATTTGTTAAGTTGGTGCACAACCTTTTGTATCCCACAGTCATAGAAGGTTGCCGCCTGTTGTTAGAACCACATTTCAACTTCATCTTTGATCTCTTCATCGTTGTGGAATGATTTTGCACCAAGATGTGAGTTCAGGTAACGGAAGACATGGATGTCGGTGGGCACAAGGTCTGGTTCTGTATGGTGGATGGTCCAATACGTCCCATTTGAATTGTTTGAGTAGTGCGTTGGTTACGAGCGCTGTGTGAGGCCAAGCATTGTCATGAAGCAAGCGGACTCCACTTGTCAACATTGCCCTGCGTTTCTTTCTTCTTCTCTTTTTTTTTTTTTTTTTTTTTTTTAAAAAATTGCTCTACGAAGACGTTTCTAAGTCTGGCAATATGCAGCAGTATTAATTGTCATTCCAGGTGGCATAAATTCCAACAGAAGAATGCCTTGTCTGTCCCAAAAACCAGAAGCCATGATTTTCTTCGCTGAAATCGATGTTTTGCATTTCTTGGCTTTTGGTGAATTTTAATGGCGCCATTGCATTGATTGTTGCTTGGATTCACGTGTATGGTGATAAACCCACATCTCGTCACCTGTCACAATGTGATCAAGGAACTCATCACCTGCTTCAGCATAGCGTGTAAGGAAGTCAAGTGCAAAGCCCATCCTTTTCTTTTTGTATTCTTCCGTTAACAGTTTTGGAACCCAGAGCGCACACAATTTCCTGTACCCTAACTTGACAGTCACGTCATAAAGAGTTGTAATTGACACGTCCGGTATGATCTGATGCAATTCTTTCAATGTGAGATCTTTATTCGCACGAATTGCTTCCTCCGTTCTCCGAAGAAGGGCATCAGAGATCACAGATGGCTGACCTGTTCTTTGTTCGTCATGAACATCAGTCCTACCTTCAGAGAAATGACGACACAATTTCGTTACATTTTGTTGAATCATAATGTTCCCATAAACAGAAACAATTTCTTTGTGAATATCCGCTGGTCGTTGGCCTTTTGCATGAAGGAAACGTATGGCGGAGCGCACTTCGCATTTGGTGGGATTCTGAATCGGCGCAGCCATTTTAAACACTACCTACTCCAACCAGGGTCAATGTTCAACTGCCGAACGACCGCGAGGAGAAAGCTAACGGTTCAAGGTTAACACCAGTGTTGCCAACTTGCTCACCAAAACTCTTCTGTTCCTCTGGCATACGGTGTATATTTACTTTCCGAAATACCCTCGTATAAGGCATTTAGCTTTCCATTCTTATTAACTCTTGTACAATTTTTTTTTTTTTTTCCAGTAATCTTTGTCTTGCTTATTACCTTATCTTGCACGTTTAAGCTCTCTGGCTTTCAAGTCTCATCCAGTGCAGTATCCAACAATTAGTCTTTCCTTCACATACCGTTTCAGCTAGTTTCTCTGACCTTGGGTTTTGGGTGCCCTTTCTGTAACACTCTCCATTTCCTAAGTCTCACAAGTCCTTTTCCTTCATTCCTCTTCCTTCCCCTTCAACCCTTCTTCCAAAAGAAGGAGCTAATAGCTCCAAAAGCTTGCACATCCAATTACATTATATATTCAAAAATTGATTATTTTCATTGAAAAGTATGTTTGAGAGGGTTCAGGCACAGCTAGTTACTTCAGTCACACAACAAATAGAATAAATGAGGTGCAAAATATTGCAAAAAGTGCTTCCAAGGCTTCACTACTTCAAGAATATCACTGAAGGTGTAGAAGGAAACTTTATAGCTAGATAATATTGCCAAATAAGTTGTCGGGTAGCTGACTCATAATTTCCATTTTACACATGTTCTTTATTGCAGTTTGACAGTATCATAGTGATGGCTGTAATGCTACATTTTTACTACTTTTTTGTTTTATGAGATTGCCTCTTGATAGCATTGGTCAGATTAGTTTAGCTTTGATTCTTTATTTATACAAGTATTCCTTTGTTGCTATTATTGTGAGGAACTATTTGAAAATGTTGATCATACTGAAATAACCTGTTAGCATGATTGTTGACTCAATAGCTGTAGCTTGCAAGTTATGCGTTTGTGCTAAGGCTACAGCTGTCAAACTGCACCTTCCAAACAATGCAGTGGCCTTTCACAATGGCGTGCCCACCTCTACTGATGTCCATTCTCCCACCATACCATCTGCGCAGGTAGTGGCCTTACACACGTTAACTTTACTAAGCATTGAAGTTGCTACACTATTTGAAATCAATTCAGATAGTGAATGGTGCATTCTGCAGCAGCATGGGTACTCTTGTGCCATTGTACTGCCACTTTCTACATTTCAGTCATCCCCCTTTTCCTGCCACAAATGAAAGATGTGACACACAACTGCTTCTTCAAGTCTTTACGTGCACAATTTTTCCTTATCTTGTTTTTATTGTTTGCTTATTATACGTGTGTTAGCCCTTGCTTAAAATCATTGTCCTTCCATGACAGGTTCATCAACTGTGTTTGCTGTAATTTTCTGGTGTACTCAGTTTTGATTTCATTGTCTTGTTAAACCCTAATGAATATCTTTGTCTTGGAATACTCTTGATTTCTTCCTTCTGAATGATTCAATAGTGGTTTTCACCACAACAAACAGTACCCAATAATACTTTTTCCCAGAGTTATCTCAAATAGAAATATCCTTATGGTCCTGCTTACAGCTGATTTTGTACATGCATTCCAATATGTAAGGAGTGCCACTAGCCAATCTGCGAGAGCCACATGACTGTCCACCTGTCCGAGCAGACCAATTGGAGAGAATATAAAGCATGATGTAGGCAGAAGGTGTCATTAAAGAGAGTCAAATGAGTTAATGGTAGGAACTGAAAACACTAAATCACTTTTTATGTGCTGTGGTCTGAGGCATATTTCTATGCCTGATATTTGACCTTCCAGTGTTGGAGACATAATCAAATGCTTGTTTATAAATGATTAGGCTTTCTGAGTTAGTTTGAGACTATAAATGCTTTCTGAGCAGCTGTAGCCTCTGATGATGTTACCAGCATCGAAAAGTGAAACATTAGGCGAGAGAATATGCATTGGACCACTCCCTAATTCCAAGAAAACAAATGTCATCCAAAACACAAATACTGGCTGAGAAAGCCGGCATTATGTGATTATACTATATCATTTTAATAAATCTCGTGTTGAAGAGAATACTGTGAGTGGGGGTGGGGGGTGACTGTCCAGTGTCACTGCTGTTGCACGAGAAATTTATGTTGCTACGGAAATATAGTTGCCCAATCAGTGGCCAATTATTTCAGTAAATTATTGCTATTACTTGTCAAGATTTGGGTTTCACCTGTCCCTTCCTTACTTTAAAATATTTACTGAAATGGCTCACTAAAAATTAGCAGTGGTACATACAACTCTTTTTGCTCTGCTCATTCTAGGAGCTTCCTAGATATGTGGAACAGCGAATAAGCTGCTGGGTTCACGTATGGGGGAGTGCAGAAGAGTGAGGAATAAAGATGTTCAGGCTACAAGTTACTGGTTATTGACTATGGTTCATTGATGGTGTGTAAGCAGCAAGTGTCTTGTCAGCTGAGGTCATATCCCCAAGCACTTTTAAATGTAATTGTATTTCTCGCCCAATCCATTCATCCACATCATCATGTGCCTCAAACAACTTGCCACACCTGCATCAGGGCGAACTCACTGGAGTCCTGTTCCTGCCCTGTTCCCTTGCTGCCTCTCCATCCTAGGCCTTAACCTCACCTCCCTTTTCCTAGCCCTACACTTTCCTCTCCCTGCCTCCTTTTTCCTTTCACCTGTTCTATTCATTAAAACCTGGAACAATGTAGCCATGTGTATGTATATGTGTGTAAGTAATTAGCTTTTTCAGGTGAGAGCGTATCAGGGCAGGACTGTTGGATTTGTTATGATACTGATCGCCGAGATGCTGGCCCTCTGATACAGCCTTGCGACTGTCGTGGAGATGTCAGCACAGTACATCACGACTGCTTAAGGCGCTGGCTGGTTGAGGTAGGTAAACAGCTGTACTCATAATCATCTATTTTATTCACTACTATTAGCTCCCTATATTTGTAGCTTTTGTTGTAGTTGGTGATAATTCACTTTTTACTATATTCCTGTTTTAAAGCTGTTGTCAAATTCATCTATGTTTACAAAATATTTATAAAATATACTTTTTTTTTCAGAGTTCTGTGAATTCAGACTCCTTGAAATGTAAAGTATGTGGTGCAGCATATCAAGTGGAGCGAGGAAGCCGCCTCGACTGGCAGCACGGATTCACCACAAAGCACTGGCTGCAGACAGCTGCCACAGTGACCTGTATGTGCCTATCTGCAGCAGGAGCCTGGGTCACCATCCAGTTGTTTGAAGACTCTGCTATACGGATGCTTGCTGCTGGAGCTGCACTGCTCGTACAGTATGCGTGCGTCAGGTCTGTAGTGTTGAATGGTCACATTAAGTAAATCAGACGACTTTGTGTTCTCATTTTCAGACTAAAAACATTACTGATAGGTATTAGCTGAAGGTGAAAAAAATTTAACTGTATTTAACAATGTTCAGGACAGATATTGTATGTATGTAGGTCAAAGTACCCAACTTAAAACAAATGGTCATAGGTAAAGTTGCCAATGTTGAGAAAATTTCTTCAGCTTATGAGGTTTTAATGCAAGAGTAAACATACGCGTAATGCTTTTGAATGACAGAGAGAAAAATTAGAATTGATAGAAATTACGCCATGTGGAGGGCATGAGGAGCAATAAGTAGACACACACTTGAATTTATGGGACTCTCCACTATTTGTTTATCCTTACCTTTCTCCTTTGTTGCTGCTCACCTGTGCCACACATATAGCATTACTTTGCAGTTGAAAATCTAGTAATGCAAGTAGAGGGGAGACGACAGTCAAATTACTGATCTTTCTCAGAGAGTACAAACGTATTGCCTTTCTAGTTTGTGATACTTATGCCACATTGGAAAAATCTCACCTTGCAGCTTCCTCTTAAAAATGAGCTAGCATTAGGTGATTGAGTACTTAAATAGCTGTGTATCAAAATGTGTAAATATCAGTACACTGTGATGATTTTTGTGATATGTGCATTATGCCATGGGCCAGGCCACAAAAGCATGCCTCGAATTTCAGTGTAATGCCCTGCAACAAAAGTCATTAAAGATGTAAATATCAGCCATGAAAGCCAAGATTGTGTAATAGTGTCCTTGTAGCTTACCCATTTTCTCTGCACAGCTAGCCTCAGTAGCAATGCCTTCATTGAAACGGGCTGAAATGTTGTTGGTGGGAAAATCTGTTGTCAGTAATATAGTCCACCCTAAAAATTGGAGTTCACACACTTTAGTTGTGCTTGTATGCTATATAAACTACTGTATATGGCCAGTTTGCTCTCTTCTTCTTTAATTATGTGTCGATAAATGAGAGTAAACACATACTACACTCTGTTGATGTCCTATCATTTGTTAGAGTGCAGTAACCTAACCATAATGTAATCAGTCACAATTGTTCACATGTGACAAGTAAATCATTAACACAATCACGGAACAAATCATTCATTACTCCATTCTTCCAAATAGATAATCATATCAGAATGAATAAAATATACACAGTATCAGTTTTGGAAAAAAAATACTGTTAATGATGTAGCTCCATTGTCACAGATGGTGCTAATCATTATTGAAGTTAAACACAACCCATGAGAATAATTACACATTCACAGTCCAGTTAATAATTTAAAACAGTCGCTACATAATTGAACAATCTCCCAGATGTGAAATTTAGATGACAAACAGTACATTTTCCGGTTTGTAATCTGTACTAAATCGAGTGTGGTACACTTCCCCATAGTGGCGGAAAAAGATGTAGTTCCATTAAGGACTCATTACAGACTGAACTCAAACTGAACTGAAATGGCTTCCATATGCTCCTTTTATGTTTGCAATAATCAAAACTGAATTTATATACTGTTGTTTGCCAGATTTTAACAAATTACAATTAAGTATTTACATTTCTGTATAACTGAATAAAGGATGGAGATTAATTTAGACATGAACTTTCAGATGTGCTAATAATTCCTGTTGAATTTTACTGATTAGTTTGCACAAATATGTGATTTTATTAGGTTGGTGCACACATTCATAGTGTTTTTCCAGTAGGTTTATTAAACAGAACAGGTACACATAACAGAGATTTTCTTCACCAATAATATGTACTCTTTCACTATTTACAACAGTCTACCAACACTGGGGTAACTTTCCAAATCCATGAATAGGAATCACGTGGTTTTGAGGTGAGGAGCTCATCAAGCCATGTTTGAAGTGCAATTTCATCCAGAAAGGAAGTTCCTTGGGGGTTGTTCAGTAGAGCAGAAAAGGTGAAAATCTGAGGTACAAGATCAGATGAATGAGATGGGCTCTGAATAACATTCCAACCCTACTCCTGCATAGTGATTTTTGTCAGTCTAGCAGAATGCGGGTGGACATTATTGTGGAGTAGCATCACTTGATGCAGTCTTCCTGTTCATTGTTCTTGAACTCTGTGTGCAAGATGTTTCAGTTGTTGACAGTAAATGCCAGTAGTGTTGGTTTCACCTCGGGGAAGCAATTAGTACACTACACTGTCACTGTTCCACCTGGTGCATAACATTATCTTTCGTGGCTGCATGCAGGTCGATGTACGTGGAGTAGCTGCTTTGTTTGGGCTCAACCGTGCCTTTCTTTTCCTAATGTTAATGTAAAGATTCAATTTCTCACTGCCAGCAATGATACAGGATAGGAATGGTTGGTGTTCTTCGTGGACCAATTGATGACGAACAGACAGAGATGCACGTATGGTCATCTGATTTTTGTGTTTTTGGCTTAGAGCATGCAGTACCCGTTGTAGTGGTTAATAAAAAAAAGAAAATGAGAAGAAAAGAAAAAGAAAAGAAAAGGCTGAAAATGTGGTAAGAAATTGTGAATAAAAAGGGGGTTTTAAAATCATAAATGACCGTGAAAAAGGGAAAGAATGAAAAGCAAATCGGACTTCGTATTACAGAAAAGCTATCGGACTTTGTGATTCAGAAAAGCTATTGTTGGGGTGGTCCTTGTGGCGTTTTTGGGCAAAAGTTAAACCAATTTCCACTACAAAAATTATTGAAGAAGAACAGAGAATAACAAAATGTAACTGACAGGGGGAAATGGCGTAGCTTAGAGTTAATACTTTACCATGTTAACATGTCTTCTTGCTTCATGCGGCGTCCAGGTCTTCGAAAATCTCCTACTTCATTTCTGCGTGAAAAGTCTGCTCCGAAATCTTGCAATAAGTTTCATTGTCCAGGAATTTCTAATGTATACAAAACCGTCTTGATATTAAATGCAATTTATTTTAGTTGCTTTTTTCCATCCTCCGAATTTCATAACTTCCACAATGTCTACACATTAATAAGTTTCTTCGTCTTAATCAGATCACGTTTGCATTAAGCTTCCGCTCTCGAGAGACAATAAAGAAACGGATCGAAAAAAAGATTTACAATTTTAGTATTTTCTCTGCCGTCAAGCGCTCATACCGCTGCGGCGGTATAATGTATGTCTGAGGGACCGAGTGTAGCGCAGCGAAATTCAAAGTCCCGCTACACCATACACCCGAATTTAGAAGCTTTCCCATTGCATGCAAATGTCACACAAGCATGGAATAATCAGAGTTCATTACATTTGCCAGTTTTCAAGTACACTGATGTGGGTCATTGAGAAATAATGTGTTCAAACAATCTTCATCAAACCCTGGTGGTCTGCCTGAATGAGGAGTGTCACTAATGTCAAAATGATCCTCCTTAAAACGAGAAACCTGTTTTCTTGCCATTCTCTGTCCAATGGCACATGTCGACAATAGTCTGGCCATAGGTATATCGTATCACAGTCCTTCTGCAAGCAGACAGTTTCCAGTCGTCTGTGGTGACACATCAGGTCTTTCCTGGATGATGTTCAGTTGGCCACTGCTGCTATCACAATGCATTGATCTCATTGGGTGTCTGTGCTGTGTGGATGTCCAGAACCTGGTGAATGGCTGTGGGAATGTTCCACAGACTACTGCTGAAACCAGCAGTGCCCCTTTGATATATCAAGCCCAACGTGTGCAGCATGCCATCAATATGCCCATTCAGCTTACTGCTGGCCCATAATGGTTAAGTTGTTGAACAGGAGTATGTATTCAACAGTGGAGCATTGTTGTACATTAGAATGAATGCTGCACACAGTGTTACTCTCTAAACTCAGCATGGTTACTGCCTGCAGAGTCAAAACAGAGGGTACACAAAGTTCTGCTGCACAAAATTCTCCGGTACACGTTTGTGACCAGCACTCCAGGAAGAAGAGATATTGTGGATAAATGTTTAGCCACAGCCTATAGGATTCATTAAACAGTGGCGAAGCAATTTCTCCCCAGTATCCTTTCTTCCATAAGTTCTAGTCCCACAAGGTATGCAGGAAAAATTCTGTGAAGTTTGGAAGCTAGGAGAAATAGTACTGGCAGAAGTAGGGTTGTGAGGGTGGGTTGTGATTTGTGTTCGCATAGCTTAGTCAGCAGATCACTGGGCCACATAGGCAGAGGTCCTTGGTTTGAGGCGTGGTCTTGACAAAGTTTTAATCTGCCAGAAAGTTTCAAATCAGAGCTCACTCTGCCACAGAGTAAAAATTCATTCTCAAACTGTAACGAATCTGAATCTAATTTAAGAGTGCCGAATCAGACACATTACCTACTCTCAACAGGGAATGCAATCACTAAAGCAGCACTACAGGAGACACTCCCATAGCAAGCTCAGCACTCAATAACTTTGTCAGTGACAGATACACTGCTCATTGCAAGAGCTTACCCCTGAGGACTGACAAGTTACTACCTCCTCAGATGCAATGTTTTGTCATAGCACACCAGCAACACTGCTTTCCTACACTCCCATATGTCGGTTGTAACAGTTATTTCAGTGGGACTATACACATCAAATTTGGCTGTCCTCCTGTTGTCTCTGATTTGTCACATACTTTTTCATACTTCTTATTTCATCAGTGTTGAGAACCAGTTTGTGCCGAGAATAATGTGCCCAGTAGGTACACAATTGGCAGGGCAAGTATGAGGAGAGTGGTAGTGTTGGGCGTTGCATGGAGGCTCTGTGGGGGAAACACCAAGTGCTGGTGGGAAGTACCATTCCAACATGAAGCCTGTGCTCAAATATTTTGCAAAAAATATGTGGAGCCCACACTTGCTTGGTGGAACAATTGTAAGTTTTAGAGAAGCATCTTGAGTAGTGAATTTAGAATAAAATCTACATTTCTCTTGTTTCACCAGCTGCGACATAGTTGCGAATATGAACATTCTTTGATCACAATATCAATTCTTTTGACGATGACCAGTTTCAGTCCGTAATGACCATCCTCAGATCTACAATACAAAAATATATACACCTAGTGGGCAGTGTGTCTTTCAACACATTACAGCATAATGTATCACAACATACTATCATACAACCAGAAAAACGCACAGATAAAATATAGTCTGGCCATACAATCTGTGAATAGGTAAGACATAATCAGTTACAGGATTTTAGAGCAATGAATGTATGGAAGTAAGGCAAATGCCTACTGTTCCTGACATAAATCACCAAGCAAGGCTAGGTATAAATATGTGAGGCATTAATTGGTTATCATAGTATGTTATCAAACAAAGCAATGTAGCTGTTGGGCACAAAATCGCTTTCTCCATTGAGTACTCTAGTGGGCTCATACTTTTTGGTCTTGTAAACCTCCAACTCCTCCAACAAGTCGAGAACACAACCTCTCTCTGCCCTGTGTAGAATATGCTTACAACTCTCAATATTGCCTACAGTGTGGCCAGTTCCTGCCAAATGCATTCCCAGTGCAGTTTTGTTATGTGCTTGCAAATGCTCCCTGAATCTTATTTTAAAAGAACAGCCAGTTTGACTGATATAAAATTTGTCACAACTACTACAAACGATCTTGTAAACCCCAGAACCATCAAACTTATCAGAATCATTACTCAAATTATGTATTACATGGAGTTTCGGAGTGTTGTTAACTTGTAAACCACATCTATCATTAGATTTACTCAAACACTTTTCTATTTGTTGGAACATTTTTCTGTAAAATTTCATTGGAATAGTTTTCAGGTTTTCTTTATTATTTCTTTTTTCTAGATGATTGCGGGTCTGCCTACTATTTACTTTCTGTTTTTTTATACTATTGTAGGGGCGCATATCATCATTTGCTGAGAAACCATTGGCTACTGCAGTTTGCAGAACTTAGTATATTAGGTTCTTGGCATATTTCATTATCGGCCAATGGTAATTGAAAAAGTCGGTGGATCATAGAGGTGAAAAAGGCCCTTTTATATCGTGGCGGATGACATGAACTGGCTCCGATAATAGTATCTGTACATGTAGGCTTTCTGAAAATCGAAAATTTATGTCTGTTATCAACTTTCTTAATAGTAAGGTCTGAATAGTTAATGGAGCCCGCTTCTTCTATTTCTGTAGTAAGTGCTATTTTTTGATGCATGCTGCCTATGGCTTAAGCAGATGCGGTAATCTCATTCTCGTCCCCCCTTAACAGTAACAAGATGTCATCGACATAACATTTGTAATATATAGTCTTTTCTTTCAGTCATGGAAACATAGCAAAGAACTTACATTCTAAGTCGTTCATAAAGATGTCTGTTAACGTACCAGTCAAACTGTTACCCACCCCAAGACCATCTTTTTGTTGATATATTTTGCCATTGAAGGTAAAATAGTTATAAGTTAACGCAAATTCTATTAATTCTGTGTATTCTGCATTACTAATCTTGTTATGCGTTAGTAGATCACGTTTAATGATCTGAATCACTTCCTTTCTCTGGAATAAAAAACACTTTACAGTATTGGATCACTGTTCATATTTGCAACTATGTCGCAGCTGGTGAAACTGGCGCCATTTCTGGCTTACGACAGAGTCAAACGCTCTGTAAACTGAAGCAGAAAATCAGTACTGAGGTAATGAATATTAGATTCAGTAAGAAGTGTCTTGCAGCAGGTGTCACATCGAATTGTGCAAAAGTGAACATTAAACAATGGTCACCCCTCGCCTTGTCAATTGAAGCTAAAAGTGAGAGGAACTGGATTAGGGCCCAATTATGTGAATCATAAACATAGACATGCTAAGTAAAGAAGCTTTTGATTTACATTTGCAATTAAGTAATGAACTGTGTAGTACTAAGTTTCAGTTTGTTTGGCAAGAAATTTCTAACAGAATAAGGATTAATGTTGAAAGAATAGAAAAGAGGCATAACAAAAAGTTGGGTGTATTGCTAAAGCGTTAGAAGGCTAGGCTAATGTTGTAAAAAGTAAGACTGGCGTAGGAAAACATTGCTTTTATGATAGAGTAGCTAAATTGACAATCGAATTGAATGAGGATGAAAATACTCTGCTGAATAAAGGTTTACAACATAATGTCACTCCAAATCCTAATAATCGAACCATTACAAGAGTCATAGTCGAAACTAAAATGGTGTGTGAAGCAGCTAAGATGACAAAACTAGAAGTTGCGGACACAGCTTTAAAGTTAATAAGGCCTTTAAAGTTAATAAAGCGTTAACCAGTCAGTGTAACTCTTCTAATGCCGTCTGTTAGCAGACTTTTTTATGAACGACTTAGAATGTAAGTTCTTTGCTATGTTTCCATGACTGAAACACAAGACTATGTATTATAAATGTTATGTCGATGACATCTTGTTACTGTTAAGGGGGGAGGAGAATGAGATTACCGCATCTGCTTAAGCCATAGGCAGCATGCATCAAAAAATAGCACTTACTACAGAAATAGAAGAAGCGGGCTCCATTAACTATTCAGACCTTACTATTAAGAAAGTTGATAACAGACATAAATTTTCGATTTTCAGAAAGCCTTACATGTACAGATACTATTATCGGAGCCAGTTCATGTCATCCGCCACGATATAAAAGGGCCTTTTTCACCTCTATGATCCACCGACTTTTTCAATTACCATTGGCCGACAATGAAATATGCCAAGAACTTAATATACTAAGTTCTGCAAACTGCAGTAGCCAATGGTTTCTCAGCAAATGATGATATGCGCCCCTACAATAGTATAAAAAAATGGAAAGTAAATAGTAGGCAGACCCGCAATCATCTAGAAAAAAGAAATAATAAAGAAAACCTGAAAACTATTCCAATGAAATTTTACAGAAAAATGTTCCAACAAATAGAAAAGTGTTTGAGTAAATCTAATGTTAGATGTGGTTTACAATTTAACAACACTCCGAAACTCCATGTAATACATAATTTGAGTAATGATTCTGATAAGTTTGATGGTTCTGGGGTTTACAAGATCGTTTGTAGTAGTTGTGACAAATTTTATATCAGTCAAACTGGCTGTTCTTTTAAAATAAGATTCAGGGAGCATTTGCAAGCACATAACAAAACTGCACTGGGAATGCATTTGGCAGGAACTGGCCACACTGTAGGCAATATTGAGAGTTGTAAGCATATTCTACACAGGGCAGAGAGAGGTTGTGCTCTCGACTTGTTGGAGGAGTTGGAGGTTTACAAGACCAAAAAGTATGAGCCCACTAGAGTACTCAATAGAGAAAGCGATTTTGTGCCCAACAGCTACATTGCTTTGTTTGATAACATATTATGGTAACCAATTAATGCCTCACGTATTTCTACCTAGCCTTGCTTGATGATTTATGTTGGGAACAGTAGGCATTTGCCTTACTTCCGTACATTCGTCGCTCTAATCCTGTAACTGATTATGTCCTACCAATCTACCTATTCATAGTTTGCAAGGCCAGACTATATAATTTTATTTATTGACTGTTAATACGTTGTATAAACGTTTTCTGTGAGAGACCTATCACAAAGTATGAAAAGCCCTCTAGTGGGTAAGTTCTTACAATCAGTGCACGCCTACATAACATCCTGGCGGCCGACCCAACAGAGGTCGCTGATCATTGATCTGTGTTTTCTTCATTTGTCATATAGACATTTTATGTTTCATAGGTAAATTATAGGTTGCTACAGGCAATGTATTACGTATATTTATTTTTGACAGTAAATTCACTATAAAAGTGTCAGACCTATTATGTTTATATATTTCCTTGTAATAATTTTATATGGGCAACTGTATTCGTCTTTTACTGTATCACAATTGGTTTCTATAATAGTTATCGATGTTTAAAAGTCTGATACATGTATTTTATCTAACGTGTTTTTATCGGATTATGTTCCTTACGTAAATGATGACTACATCTAAGCCCACAGTAGCGACATCTGTGTAGGATGCAGGCAAACAGATTTCTGGTAGCTACTGTACTTCAGTAGCCCGTTACAAAAATGACTGTGTGGACGATGTGGCCTATTCTACACCTTATTTTAGATCTATGTGACGATGCTGTGCTGAGTATTTTTATATGTTTTGACAATGCCATTATGGCCTTATCACATTAGGACATGGTGTAGAGCAGGTATGTTTTACTGAATTTTATCTGTACATTTCCCTGGTTTTTGATAGTATACTGGGATACATTATGCTGTAATGTGTTGAAAGACACACTGCCCACTAGGTGTATATATTTTTGTATTGTAGATCTGAGGATGGTTAATACTGACTGAAACTGGTCATCGTCAAAAGAATTGATATTGTGATCAGAGACTGGAATAAAAAACATTAAACAATTCTCTTGTTGCCATGTTAAAATTTGCTTGTTTTGGTAAATCACAGCAGAGTTTACATAATGCCACCTCACTAACATGTTATGCAGACACAACTGCCAGAGGAATCTGAAACCATGGTTTATTAAGTGAGTAAAGCAGGAAAAGTAAAGTCAGTAGCTTATGAAAAAGCACATCCTCAGTACAAAAATACACGTGTAATGTCTTATCTTATGTTGTCCCAAACCCCGTAGCATTTCTCAATCCACCAACTATTGATGGCCATTAAAAATTACGTTCTTTCAACAAACAAACAAAAAAGGAGGGGGGGGGGGGGGGGAGAGAGAGAGAGAGAGAGAGAGAGAGAGAGAGAGAGAGAGAGAGAGAGAGAGAGAGAGAACTACTGTGGTTAATGGAATAGTGCAATAATCATGCACCAACAGAGACAGTTGTGCAGGTGCATTATCATGATGCAAGAGGCATGAATTGTCTGGCCAAATTTCAAGCCATTTCCTTCTCACTTTCTCTTGCAGGTGTCAGAACAGTACCATCGATTAACAATTTGTCCTTGTGGCACGAATTCATGATGAACTAATCCTTCAGAGTCAAAGAAAACTATCAGCATGGCTTTGACATTTCACCTGACCTGACGAGCTTTTTCTGGTCTTGGAGAACTTTTCCCAACCCATTGTGAAGATTGAATATTGGTCTCAACATCATAACTGTAGATGCTTGTCTCATCACTAGTTATGATTCCCCCTAAGGAACATCTTGTTCTCATTTGCATGATCCAAAAGCTCTTCTGAGATTGCTAGGCAAAGGTCTTTCTGGTCTAGATTTGTGAGCTGTGGGATGAACTTCGCAGCAATACGATGCATTCATAGATGCTGTGTCAGGATTTATGCATTTCGAGATGTTGTGTTAGGATTTCATGACATGATCCAACTGAAATGTTACATTCTTCTCCAATATCATGGACAGTCTGTCTTCAATTGGCACGTTGACATGAGCATCGTCGGTAGATGTCAAAGGGTGTCCTGAATAAGGGTCATCTTTAACTTCCTTCCAGCCATTTTTAAACTATGTGAACTGTTCTTAACACCAAATATGGCGCACTCATAACCGTAGGCTTCCTGCATCATGTGGTGTGTGTCTGTAAATGTTTTCTTGATTTTCATACAAAATTTAATGCAGGCATGTTGCTCCTCTAACTCTGCCATCTCGAAAGTCACAAACTGTGTGACACATCATTCTACTCAATACAGCACTGAACAATAACTTGCAGACATATAACAATGAAACTTCCAGCAGTTACTCATAAGCACAGGCTGTGCAGGGATTCCAACCACATTTCACTCCAACACACCATTGGTGCAAAATTATGAATGTTCTGTAATTTTTTGTACAGACCTCATGTGAGGAATATTGTAAATATTCATTAGGTCTTTATCACTGGTGCACACGGTTGCAAATGAGTGCAGTACGTCAGATCAATTTTGTTGAGATTGGTGATAGACAGAGACCTCCACCCAAGTCTGAAGAAGAATTCAATGTCTTCGCTAAATTTCATACTCAATATCATATTATTTAATATACACCAAATGTAAAATGTAGTGACCCCTGTTTTTCATTGCAAAATTTTTCAAATTTCGTGCAGTGTCTTACTGAAATGCAAATATCACAGCAACTATGACCATTAATGAAATGGTAGCCATATCATGATGAAGCTGACATTTAAGCTATAAGTATTGCAAAAATGAAGTTTTTTACCGAATAATTTCTGTAACATCATTTGGGAAAAATTTCAGGGCATGCACCTTGATTCCGTCATCACAGCATATCGCTGATTGGCCGAAAGTGGGCAAACAGTATCAGCGTCCTCTTTCAAACTGATGAATTCGTCCAGGATTTTGGGCAAAAATTGGTTGCTGTGCATCAGTCACTGTATCCTGTACAGATTATAGCTGTTGATTCATGGTAGATACTGTGCACGAATAGTGTCCTTTTTGGATCAGCAACCCAATTGGAGTTCGTGTTTAATCCATAAATACTTAAGTTGTCTACAGCATTTCCTGTCTTTTGCCATATTAAGGAACCTGTATATCTGGAAAGCTTCTCTCCCCCTCCATTTGTTTTTGTTGTATGTTTGCTGCTATCTTTTGAGTGGAAGTTGATTGTAATCGAAACCAAATTTGTATCAGATTTGTGGTGCTCTCTCTGTGGCTAATTTTTCATCTCTTGCCATTGTGCAAATATCAGAACATTAATGATGAATCTGAGTCTAGGTACCTTGTTTGTTAATCAGTTCTAGCACATTGTTTTTAACTATTCATTAGATATGGCTTAAATTGGTTTTGTGTTTCTTTTTTTTGTTTGTTTTTAATTTCCTTGTTTTCTTTTTATACAGATTCCTTGGGTTGAATACAGTCGTGGCGTATCAACGTGCAAAGGTATCAGCACTAAACATCATGGGAGGACATGTGTCTACAATCAGTGAGACTGTGGCTGTTGATATACCCAATCGTGATAGAGAGAGACAACAAGCCAGTATATGAGAAACGAACACAGGTAAAAGCAGGCTTGTGCCTCCTATGACAATATGTAATGTGGACTATGCGAGATGTATCACCACACTGTCTTCTTTGAAGTGCACACTATAAGAAGCTTATTGTAAGAGATCATTACAGAAATAGCGATCCTGAATTCCCATGTGAATTTAATTAAGTTGTTAAGAAGTTCTCAGTAAATTTAATTAGCTTACAGAAACAGAACACAATTTCTGACACAGATTTCATGCAAAAGTGATATTTTATTATTAAAAAATAATCGTTGAGGTTTAACATTTTAAATTTAGAGCACTGAAAAAACTGCAACTGAATATTACTCTAGCCAGTCCTGACAAAACTCTACCATCTGGTGAGCAAGATGTACGAGACAGGCAAAATACCCTCAGACTTCAAGAAGAATATAATAATTCCAATCCCAAAGAAAGCAGGTGTTGACAGATGTGAAAATTACCGAACTATCAGACAAGAGCAGAGGGTGGGATTGCTTGTCATTGGGAGTTCCAGTGTTAGGCGGGTGATGGAGCCCCTTAGGGATATGGCAGCTAAGGACGGGAAGAAAGCCAGTGTGCACTCGTTGTGCATACTGGGGGGAGTCATCCAAGATGTGGAAAGGGTCCTTCTGGATGCCATGAAGGGTACAGGGTGCAGCCAACTGCAGGTGTTTGTGTCTGTTGGTAGTAGTTTATCTTGTAGTGAAGTTGAAATAGCTAGTTCCCACGAATTACAATAGGTAGAGGTTGTACTCAACAGCCGTACCAAAATAATAATTGGCTCCTTCTACCAACTCCCTGACTCAGATGATATAATAGCAGAACGGTTCAAAAAAAAACTTGAATCACATTACAAATAAGTACCCCTCTCACACATTTATAATTGGTGGAGACTTCAATCTACCCTCAATTTGTTGGCGAAAATACATGTTCAAAGCCAGTGGAAGACAGAAAACATCTTCCGAAATTGTACTAAATGCTTTCTCTGTGAATTACTTTGAACAGTTAGTTCAGGAGCCCACAAGAATTGTAAATGGTTGCGAAAACACGCTTGACCTCTTAACCACAAATAATCCTGATCTAATAGAGAGCGTCATGATGGATACAGGGATTATTGAACACAAGGTCATTGTAGTGAGGCTTAAAACAATATCAAACAAAACCACTAAAATAAACGCAAAATATATCTATTTAAAACAGCAGATAAAAATTCGCTTGATGCTCCATTCCTTCCAAGCTAATTATGTAAGTGTAGACCAGATATGGCTCAAATTCAAAGATACAGTATAAACAGCACTAGATAGATTCATATTCATACCATGTAAGTTAATAACAGACAGGACTGATCCACCATGGTACACAAAACACAGAACACTGTTGCAGAAGCAACGAAAAAAGCATGCTAAATTCAGAACAACACAAAATCCCAAAGACTGGCTAAGTTTCACAGAAGCTCAAAACTTAGTGTGGATGTCAATGCGAGATGCTTTTAATAGTTTCCACAATGAAACATTGTCTCAAATTATGGTAGAAAACCCAAAGAGATTCTGGTTGTATGTAAAGTACACCAGTGGCAAAAAACAGTCAATACCGTCACTGCGCGATAGCAATGGAAATGTTACCGATGATGGTGCAACTAAAGTGGGGTTACTGAATACAGTTTTCTGTAATTCCTTCATGAAAGAAGACGAAGTAAATATTCCAGAATTCAAAACCAGAACAGCTGTTAGCATGAGTGACCTAAAAGTATATATATTAGGTGTTGTGAAACAACTCAAATCACTTAAGGAAAGCAAGTCTTCCGGTCCAGATGGTATACCATTCAGGTTCCTTTCAGAGTATGCAGACACTATAGTGCCTTTCTTAGCTATCATATACAACTGCTTACTTGATGAAAGGTCTGCTCCTAAAGACTGGAAAGTAGCACAGGTCACACCAATATTCAAGAAAGGAAATAGGAGTAACTCATTGAATTACAGACCCATATCACTGACCTCAATTTGCTGTAGGATTTTGGAGCATATACTGTACTCGAACATTATGAATCACCTTGAAGAAAATGACTTATTGATACATAACCAACGCGGATTCAGACAATATTGTTCTTGAGCAACACAGCTAGCTGTTTATTCCCATGAAGTAATGAGTGCTGTCGACAAGGGATCTCAGTCGATTCCATATGCCTAGATTTCCAGAAGGCTTTTGATACTGTTCTCAAAAGTTACTGTTAATCAAATCGCGTGCATATGGAGCATCTAAGTTGTGTGATTGGATTCATGATTTCCTCTCAGAGATGTCACAGTTCGTAGTGATGGATGGTAAATCGAGTAGAACAGAAGTGATATCTGGCGTTCCGCAAGGTAGTGTCATAGGCCCTCTGCTGTTCCTGATTTACATAAATGATCTAGGTGATAATCTGAGCAGCCCCCTCAGATTGTTGCAGATGATGCTGTAATTTACCATCTAGTAAAATCATCAGACGATCAATTCCAATTACAAAATGATCTAGAGAGAATTTCTGTACGGTGTGAAAAGTGGCAATTGGCACTAAACAAAGAAAAGTGCGAGGTTATGCACATGGCTACTAAAAGAAATCCGATAACTTTTGGGTATACGGTAAATCGCACAAATCTAAGGGCTGTCAGTTTGACAGACCAGTCTGTTACCCCCGGAAACCATCCTTGTAACCATTGATGCCACTTCCTTATACACAAATATTCCGCACGTCCAGGGCCTCGCTGCGATGGAGCACTTCCTTTCACGCCGATCACCTGCCACCTTACCTAAAACCTCTTTCCCCATTACCTTAGCCAGCTTCATCCTGACCCACAACTTCTTCACTTTTGAAGGCCAGACATACCAACAATTAAAGGGAACAGCCATGGGCACCAGGATGGCCCCCTCGTACGCCAACCTATTCATGGGTCGCTTAGAGGAAGCCTTCTTGGTTACCCAGGCCTGCCAACCCAAAGTTTGGTACAGATTTATTGATGACATCTTCATGATCTGGACTCACAGTGAAGAAGAACTCCAGAATTTCCTCTCCAACCTCAACTCCTTTGGTTCCATCAGATTCACCTGGTCCACTCCAAATCCCATGCCACTTTCCTTGACGTTGATCTCCACCTGTCCAATGGCCAGCTTCACACGTCCGTCCACATCAAACCCACCAACAAGCAACAGTACCTCCATTGTGACAGCTGCCACCCATTCCACATCAAACAGTCCCTTCCCTACAGCCTAGGTCTTCGTGGCAACGAATCTGCTCCAGTCCGGAATCCCTGAACCATTACACCAACAACCTGAAAACAGCTTTCGCATCCCACAACTACCCTCCCGACCTGGTACAGAAGCAAATAACCAGAGCCACTTCCTCATCTCCTCAAACCCAGAACCTCCCACAGAAGAACCCCAAAAGTGCCCCACTTGTGACAGGATACTTTCCGGGACTGGATCAGACTCTGAATGTGGCTCTCCAGCAGGGATACGACTTCCTCAAATCCTGCCGTGAAATGAGATCCGTCCTTCATGAAATCCTCCCCACTCCACCAAGAGTGTCTTTCCGCCGTCCACCTAACCTTCGTAACCTCTTAGTTCATCCCTATGAAATCCCCAAACCACCTTACCTACCCTCTGGGTCCTACCCTTGTAACCGTCCCCGATGTAAAACCTGCCCCATGCACCCTCCCACCACCACCTGCTCCAGTCCTGTAACCCGGAAGGTGTACACGATCAAAGGTAGAGCCACGTGTGAAAGCACCCACGTGATTTACCAACTGACCTGCCTACACTGTGAAGCTTTCTATGGTGGGAATGACCAGCAACAAACTGTCCATTCGCATGAATGGACACAGGCAGACAGTGTTTGTTGGTAATGAGGATCACCCTGTGGCTAAACATGCCTTGGTGCACGGCCAGCACATCCTGGCATAGTGTTACACCGTCCGGGTTGTCTGGATACTTCCCACTAACACCAACCTGTCAGAACTCCGGAGATGGGAACTTGCCCTTCAGTATATCCTCTCTTCTCGTTATCCGCCAGGCCTCAATCTCCGCTAATTTCAAGTTGCCGCCACTCATACCTCACCTGTCTTTCAACAACATCTTTGCCTCTGTACTTCCGCCTCGACTGACATCTCTGCCCAAACTCTTGCCTTTACAAATGTCTGCTTGTGTCTGTGTATGTGCGGATGGATGTGTGTGTGTGTGCGAGTGTATACCTGTCCTTTTTTCCCCCTAAGGTAAGTCTTTCCGCTTCCGGGATTGGAATGACTCCTTACCCTCTCCCTTAAAACCCACATCCTTTCGTCTTTCCCTCTCCTTCCCTCTTTCCTGATGAGGCAACTGTTTGTTGCGAAAGCTTGAATTTCGTGTGTATGTTTGTGTTTGTTTGTGTGTCTATCGACCTGCCAGCACTTTCGTTCGGTAAGTCACATCATCTGTGTTTTTAGATATATTTTTCCCACGTGGAATGTTTCTCTCCATTATATACTGTGAACAAATGTACATAGGTTATATCATATCATAAATAATAATTTTAAAGTTAAATTACCAATCTACAGAAGTCCACATCCTTATCACACCACTGTTTAGCCCACTTCAGACGCTTTGCTTTGATTGTGGCAGTTAACTTTGGTTTTGTAGTGGGTTGACAGGCCGTGAAGTCAATAGCCTTCAACTTTTTGTGAACACTGCATTCAGATGCATTCACATTACCCTCTTCCAGTTGAGATTTTACCTGTTTCGTTGTTGCAAATCTATTTTCTAGGCAAATTCTTTTGACAAATCTTTCTAACCTTGGGATGAAAATTGGTTTTCTTCCACATTTATTCTTCCTTCTGGGGCTCATTTCTTCACCAGAACCGAGCGAGGTGGCGCAGTGGTTAGACACTGGACTCGCATTCGGAAGGACGATGGTTCAATCCCGCGTCCGGCCATCCTGATTTAGGTTTTCCGTGATTTCCCTAAAATCACTCCAGGCAAATGCCGGGATGGTTCCTCTGCAAGGGCACGGCCGACTTCCTTCCCCATCCTTCCCTAATCCGATGAGACCGATGACCACGCTGTCTGGTCTCCTTCCCCAAACCAACCAACCAACCATCTTCACCAGAATTAATTTTCTTCTTTACGCACCTCATGCTACCTTCTGACATTTCCAACCTTCATGAAATTTTCCGATTGGAATACATTTTCGTATTAACAAGGGCTCTGACCTCAGCTTTTTTACGTGGTGAAATGTCCCCTCTTTTACCAGTTTTTAAAGGTCACAATTAGTAATATATGGCTGTTAAACAATCAGTTGTGATGTCGATATTACGAAATTGATAATCAAAGCGAACAAAATATTACACCAGTTACACGCGAGAATGCCACTGAACATGCCCTTATGCTGTACTCTGCACATTGATACCTACAATAAGTCAACAATCCAATGTCACGTAGCAACAATAGGTACAAAATTCAACAGTGTAATAAGTGGCCTGAATAACCGTCATAAATTTTCCAATTAATCGTATTAAATGTAATTCTCAACATGTAATTATTACAAATAACATTAAAAATGTGCAGAGCATCTAATAATTTGGTCAGGGGCTGTATGTGTGTGTGTATCTTCATTACTGCAAATGATCTCTCCCTCAATTTATTCAATTCTGCACATCTAGGGAATACTACACCAATGAAAAGTCTAACACATGGTGAGGAAATAAAAAACAGGTTGAAAACTTCAAAATACTAAGGTGTCCATATTGACGATAATTTAACTGGAAAAAAGCACGTGTTGTGACTCTTGAAACAACTTAGTTCAGCCACACTTGCCCTTAAGATCATTGCATATCTTGGGGGAGAAAAATCAGTGAGTTGACACATTTTTGCTTTTTTTCATTCAGTAACACCGTACGGAATAACATTTTGGGGTAACTCATTTTTAAGGAAGAAAGTCTTAGTTGCTCAAAAACGTGCTCTGAGAATATTATGTGGCACTCACCCACAATCATCTTGTAGGTATCTGTTTAAGAGATTAGGCATTTAGACTACTGCTTCATAGTGTGTTTATTCCCTCATGAAGTTTCTTGTAAATAATCCACTGGAGTTGAAAAGGAGCAATGATGTTCACAGTTACAATACCAGAAGGAAAAAGACATTCATTACTTTACATTAAGATTGTCCTTAGTGCAAAAGGGGTTGCACAATGCCACAGCTAATATTTTTCCCCAATTACCCAGTGATGTAAAATATCAGACAGCAAAGTAACATTTTAAAATGAAATGAAAAATTTTCTTTTTGACAGGCCCTTTTCTGTAAAAGAATTTCTATTACTGTAATGTGTGAAAAATTGTGTGTAGAATTACTCACTCAGATCTGTAAGTTAAGTAAAAAACAAAAACACTTGTCAATGATCTGCATGTAGCCATATTTACAAAATAATTGTGATGTGAATATAAAACAACTTGTTCCCCATCATGATGATTTATTAGTGCAAATGATTCATCGAACATGAAAGTAACTAAAAAAACTGACTTCCTTACCATTGCATTAATAATATTTAAAATTTTATATTGGTTTTAACTGCATATGATGGGAGTTTAGTAATGACTTTTGTCCTTTCTTTCTTTCAAGGTGATAAATGTGGCTCTGCATTTCTGCGGTGTGGTTGTGACAGAAGAGGACTTGTCTTGCCATGATATGTAAATGGACATATGGATTGAAAAGTATTGTACTCCAGTTCAGCAATAAGAAATGTGTGCATGTGATGACTTGCTGTATGTGGACAGTAATAAACAACAGTTTATGTATGTGTAAAACCAAAGAATAGTGGTAGTAGCGTATTGTCATTTCAATAACATTTAAGATTTTTGTTATTGTATGTAGAAAATAGAGAAGAGTGCAGAAGGTGCAAGGGCAGAAGCAGCGAGAGATAAATGCACACATTTAAATTTTAAAAAAGAATGTTTCTTATAAAGTAAACATCACACATTTCAGATTGATATTGTACGATAATTTCCTGAAAGCATTATTCAGTGCTACAGTTGGTTTAAAATATAGTTGTATATATATTTATATTTGTCAGTTTGTCATAAAAAGACATTAAAATTATTTGTTTATACACCATGAATTAAGTGAATTTGGGGTGAACAGGAGAGGGTTTAGTTTCACTAGTATGTTTTCAGCTATCCCTGTCATTGTGTATTGAATTATTAAAAAGCACAGATTATTATTGAAATGAAATCTGAAATGAAACGTTACTAGTTTTGCCAGGCATTATCACCTACAAGATAACTTATTCTAATTTACAGTGTGTGTTTATTTGTCTGTATGTTATCCCAACATCAGGAGTTAAGCACAGATTATTATTGAAATGAAATCTGAAATGAAACGTTACTAGTTTTGCCAGGCATTATCACCTACAAGATAACTTATTCTAATTTACAGTGTGTGTTTATTTGTCTGTATGTTATCCCAACATCAGGAGTTTGTTGGGCCAGCTGATGGAGCTGGCCACTTTGTACTTAACAATCTTGTCAGTCGCTAAATGGGACAATCTTTCTTTGAGTCATAAATATAGCTGTGTAATTTGTTATATGTACAAATGTGTTAATAATTTTATCTTTAATAATCATAAAGTAATAAGATGAAATTGTCTGCGTTGACTTTGATTTCTTTTCACAACTTTATTTCTTCACATCATGTGTTAAATGTTCCGCATGAGAGTGATTTGGAGAAACATATTATTTGTAAGAATAATAAACAGTGAGTTTGATGTCTACAGTATGAAACTAGTGTGTACCTGAAAGTATTGTGCGCCTTTGAGTGTTATGAACTATTAAGAATTTTCATAAGCCTGTGAGGAAACAGCCCACTACACTGTTTGTTTTATAGTATTATTTTGGAATTTTATGATTTAAATGCCTTGCTATTGTATCATTTAAGACTGTGTTAATCTTTCACAAGAAATGAAAATATATTTTTAAGACCTGTACTATATATAAAAACTTTAAAAGGCCTCAAGTATGGAATTTTGACTGAAGACATTTTGGGATGTATAATGAAAGTATAAATACTGAAATACTGCCAGATTTTTTTAAAAAAGTGCTGAGATTGTATAAGATGTTTTATTGAAATGTCCATCTGTATAGCAGAGGGCGTCATTTTTCAAAGGCTTGATAGGGAAGATATCTAATTATTGTTTTGTACAAGAATTTTAAGTATATAAGCAATAGTACTGCAAGTGTTTTTAATTAAGAGTCATGAAATCTTTTGATGGTTTTGAAATTTTACAGAAAAATTAAAATGAGACTCTAGAATAATCAGTAGAAATTTCAGATATCAGTAATTACAAAACTGCTTTATAAAAGTGTGTGTGTTACATAGGAAACTGTACTGCTGAAGTTGAAATTATGCTCTAGCTAATATCAATACTGACTATCTAATGTTCTTACTAGACCATTATCTCTTTGATATGAAGTTAAATAATGAACTCGAGCAAAAACACCAGTCTAATCTTTTAGGAAAAAGAAAATAAATATAATTTTATTGCATTGCTTGACCTGTAGATTACTATGATTAGAAGCTTGACACCCCCCCCCCCCCCCCACACACACACACACATACACACCATTATTCTTGTTATACTGAGGCTTGATCACACTAGATTACATGTGCTACTCACTGCAAAGTGAGGAAGCTTCGGTAGGGGAATGTATCAGGAAAACAAAAATACCGTAGTTGTTCATAAAATAAATGATACTCTAATGTTCTTTCCATGGATTGTAAGTGAGAAGGCCATGAAGGACGTGGGAAAAAAAGTTCTATACATTTTTTGTGTACACATTACAGACTTGTTCAGATTATTAGACTGAAGACAATTTCTTCGGTATTTATCATTATTTTATACTTAAATAGTAATACATAACAACAGAGGCTGTACTAACTTTCATTTACGGTATGTTTCTTTCTTTGAAAGTTTTCTGCAGTTATACAACAACAATAGTTCTATGCAACATTGCTGCACAGTTTTCTAAGAATGGCAGGTTTCCCCCATTTCCCTCCACTGTGCAGGGTATGGCATCAGTCGAAGCATAATCTTTTAACCTTAGAGATGTTAGAAGTATTTTCTTGTTTGTTATTATTTTATTTCTTTATTTTACCATTTTAGTTACAGATAACATCATTACCTTTGTGCGTATGAGGCAGATTTGCACTTGTTCCTAACATATTGCTAGTGCCTCATTGCTTGTCAATAAAAGCAGGAACACACAGCATGAATGCACTGGTGATTTTATTGTTGTCGGCGTGGGCAGTGCATGACCTAATTTGTTGGTTTGACTCGCTATGATGTAGGGGGGTCATTCGTGCACAGTCGCCTTAAAGCTCGGACACTTATTACAGAATTGATCCTTAACCATTTTAAGTGGGCAAGTTAGTGATGACTGGATAAATCTCATAGGATTAATGATGGTGATGAAACCAGTGAATTATGGCTTAAACCAAATAAATCTTTAGTGAATAATGTCCAAACATGTGAATGGTGGCCTTGCATAAAGACATAGTGCAAGCAGGACATCAGAACCAGAAACACGTGCTAAATGAACTTTTTTAACTGATGATTGATTCATGAAAACCAGCAACAAACACTTAAAACTTGATAATACAGTTTCCCACTATCACTCACGACATTAAAGTTAATTATCTTCAGCAACTGTCATGAAAACATGCAACAGGTCAATCACACATGAATAAAAATTTAAATTGCAGCAAATAACTACAGTTCACAGCTGCCTCAAATACCATGAACCAATATTAAGGTTCGTTAAGTTGCACAAAGTCGGTCACCAAAAATACAGTCAAATAGTCTTAAGTGTAGTGAAGGCACCAATGTGTCTGTCTCTTAAATTGTGAGGCCATCCTTAGTTCCTACAGGTGAGTGGCAGAACTGGTGAAGACTGCTGGCCTAGTTTGTAGCGTCCAAGCAATGCTCACAATTTGCGCCATCTTTCACAGAGTTGTTGGGGTGCTTCAGTTTGGAGACAACTGGAGGGTCTTGACCAATGGTTCTGTGTAGGTCTTGGTAAAGAGCAAAATCAGACTACATACAAAGTAAAGACACTTGGACTTTCAAAATTTTAACAGTAAATTTTCAATGTATTCGTAACAATGTCCCTAGGTTACTACCGTACAGGAAGTTTGTCACGCGAAAATTATTCTCAGAGGAAATTGTTCATTACAGGCAGAAAAGTATTGTGTGTGTTGTGGTCAAAATTGAGTCACTCTGGGAAGTTACTTAGATGTGAGTAATAGCCCTAGGCGAACTCAATTATAGGATGTTTTTACTGACCACCTAATTCCACCGTGACAGGTTTAGAATACTTCAAAGAAAGTCTACCCAGAGTAGTGCAGAAACATCCAGAGCATGCGGTATTAGTTGTAGGTGACATTAACCCACCGAGTAGACTATGACAACTATGGATTCATTGCAGCAGGTGGTACAGATAGACACATTTTCAAATTAGTTTTGAACACGGCTTTTCGAAAACCATCTTGAGCAGCTAATTCATGCATAATTTTGTAGCATTTTTGTTTTACATAATGGTATTCTGGTTGTTACGGGTTTATTTATTGACATTTTTATTTGTCTGTTACTATTTGAGTTAACATTTTGTCATGTGGAGATAGTGAATGGAGCAATGTAAGTTAGAAAATGGAGTGACAAGCAGAGAAATTGGAACATTTTTTTTTACTGGCCACCTAATTGTTTTGTTTGAGTTCAGTAGAGTGGTAACAGCAATGGAGGCAGGCAGAAACACTTCTGCTGTGTATGGGGATTAAGCTGTTGGATAGAGCATGGCAAGAAATGGTTTTCTCATTTTGAGGAGGATCATTTTGGCATTAGTGACTGTCCACATTCAAGAAGATCTTCGCAGTTTGATGATGATCATTTAAACTCATTAATTCACAATGATTCACATCAGTGTACTTGAGAACTGGTGAATTTTATGAACTGTGATCATTCCACCATTGTGCAACAACTGCATGCAAGGGGGAAGGGTAAAAAATCAGATGTATGTGTGCGTACCACATGCTCTAAGCCAAAAGCACAAAAATCAGCGGGTGGCCATATGTGCATCTGTGATTGCTCATCCTCAATTGCCTCTTGAACAACACTGACAAATCATTAGATTAGATTATTTTTTCGTTCCATAGATCCGTGCTGAGGAGATCCTCGTGGATGTGGAACATGTCAATTTTAAAAAAAAAAAATTTTTTTAAAGATGTAATAACAATAGTAATAGTATGAACATATACAGTACACCATTTGTTTCTATTAAAAAATTCATCAGTGGAGTAGAAGGAGTTGGCCACTAGTAAGTCTTTCGGGCTCCTTTTAAACTGATCTTTATTTATAACTAAATTTTTTTTGTTGCTGGCAAATTATTGAAGATGAGTGTTCCTGAGTAATGGACCCCTTTTTGAACTAAAGTAAGTGCTTTTAAAAGAGATACATTATTTAGGACAAATTTCATTAAGGAGTAAATATACTGAGAGGCAGTAGTTAGTATACCCAGTTCTTTGAAGAGGTTTCTAGAGGATGTCTGTGAATTTACTCCACAAATAATACGTATTACACGCTTTTGGACTCTGAAAGCTTTTGTTTGACTTGAAGAGTAACCCCAAAATGTTATACCATATGACATTATGGAATGAAAGTAGGCAAAGTATGCAAGCTTTTTCATTTTTATGTCGCCTATGTCTGCTAACACTCGAATTGCAAATACAGATTAGTTAGGGCGTTTCTGCAGTTCTGTGGTGTGCTCCTCCCAACTGAATTTATCATCAAGTTGTAATCCCAGGAATTTAAGACTGTCAACCTCTTCTATCTGCTCTTCTTCGTACTTCATGCATATGCTGGTTGGAAACCTCTTACAGATTCTGAATTGCATATAGTGAGGCTTTTCGAAGTTTAATGTTAGTGAGTTGGCTTTAAATCATTTATTAATATCCATGAAAATATCATTAGCAGATCTTTTTAGAACTACATTTGACATACTATTTATTGCAATACTTGTGTCATCTGCAAACAAAACGAACTCTGCTTCAGGCAGTGTAAGTGATGAGAGATCATTAATGTACACAAGAAAAAGCAATGGCCCTAAGGTGGATCCTTGTGGGACACCACATGTAATTTCTCCCCATTCTGATGATGACTGATGGCTTAATTCACTAGTCTCTTGCACTGACACCCTTTGTTTCCTGTTAGCGAGGTATGACTTGAACCATTTTGCAGCACTGCCCGTGACCCCATAGAATCGTAATTTATTTAAAAGGATGTTGTGGTTCACACAATCAAATGCCTTTGACAAATCACACAAAATACCTGTTGCTTGTAATTTGTTATTTAATGAATTAAGTACATTTTCACTGTAGGTGTAAATAGCCTTCTCGATATCGGAACCCTTCAGAAATCCAAACTGTGTTCTTGATATGTTATTTCTGGTCAGATGGTTGAGAAGCTGCCTGTACATTACTTTTTCTAAAATTTTTGAGTATGCTGGCAAAAGTGAAATCAGTCTGTAGTTTGATGGTCTCTCTTTATCCCCTTTCTTGAATAGAGGCTTAACATCTTCATATTTTAGCCAGTCAGGAAATGTCCCAGTTATAATTGACTGGTTACACAAGTAACTTAGAATTGTACTAAACACACAAGAACATGCCTTAATTAACTGTGTTGCTATTTCATTGTAACCACTAGAATGCTTTGTTTTTAAAGATTGCATTATGGAAGTTATTTCTTTTGGTGAAGTGAATGACATATTCATGTACCTAAAGCTATTTGTAAAGGCTAGTTTCAGATCTTCAAAGGCATTATTTACTGATCCTGACAATCTCATTCTATCAATAACGGATATAAAGTAATTGTTAAATAGATTTGCCACACTATGCGCATCGGTTACTAATGTGTCATCTACCCTTAGTGCTATTTGCTCCTGCTCCTTTCTGGTTCTACCAGTCTCCTCTTTCACTATATCCCATATTGTTTTTATTTTGTTCCCTGACATTGCTATCTTCTTCTCGTAGTGCATTTGTTTAGATGTCTGAATTACTTTTTTGAATATTTTACAGTATTCCTTGTATATAGCTAGATCATCAGCATTGGAGCTATTCTTGGTCAACAGATACATTTTCCTTTTTGTCTTACAGGAAATCTTTATTCCGTGTGTAGTCCATGGTTTTATTATAGACTTCTGTTTAATTTGAGTAACTTTTAGAGGAAAACAGTTTTCAAACATATGCTACTGACATTGTTCATGAATGTGTTATATTTTTCGTTCATGTCATGAGCACTGTAAACATCTTTCCAGTTCATATCTTTGAGCAGTTTTCTAAAACACTCAATTTTTGGTTGATTGACAATTCTCCTGTACTCAGATTTAGCAGTCTTGATAATCTGCTTAGAATTTACATCTAAAACAAGGAGCTGCATTTCATGATCTGATAGTCCATTTATTACAGGTTTTATGATATGATTTTGTTCCTTTAATTTGTCTATAAAAATGTTATCAATGGCTGTCCTGGAGGATTTAGTAATCCTAGTTGGAAAGTTTCCAGTGTGAGTTAGATTGAAAGACAACATTACTAACTGCAGTAAATGTTTACTGGAAGATTGCATTAGAAAATCTGTATTAAAGTCACCAGCAATCAAAATTTCTTTGTTTCTTCCTGTTAAATAACCCAAAGAGCTTCCAGATGATTTATGAATAGATTATAATTTCCTGCAGGTGCTCAGTAAATAGTTACTATTATATAGGATCTGTTATGGAACTCTACTTGTGTTGCACATGCTTCTAGATGCTGCTCTAAAAAGAATTTATCAATGTGAATGTTCTTGAATTTATGGCAGTTTTTAATAAATGTGGCAACTCCTCCTCTATCCATATCTACTCTGCAGAAGTAGGAAGCTAGCTTAAATCCTGAAATGTATAACACATCTATACCAGTGGTCACTTGATGTTCAGAGAGGCAGATTATGTCAATTTGGTTAGATGAATTCATTTCATCAATACAAATGAGTAGTTCATCAACTTTATTTCTGAGTCCAAGAATTTTCTGATGTAATAAAGATAACTGATACAGCATACTAATGGGATTATAACTGTTTTGGCAAAGATCAACTGGCAGTTTCTGATTACTTTCTGTTAAACATTGTTTAAATGGAGGCTGTATGCTAAAATCTGACTCCTGTTCACCTGTTTCTCAAACTGAGTGTGTCTGCCAATTTCTCTTAAAACTCGTTTTCTTTCCCCCTTCCCTAACCTATAAAAGGCATCCCTCTGACACCTGTGACCACTGGTATTTTACCACTTAAGTTTTCTGCGATCAACCCAGACAGTTTTCCCTTCCCTTTCCTATTGAGGTGAAGGCCATGCCTAGTGTAGTCCCACCTACTGATAGCATCCACGGGAATCAAACCAATATGGGACCCTATATCCGTTCTAAGCAGCCACTCCAACTCCATGTTCACCCTCCCGACGGAAGAGTTCAAATGAGGCCGATCATGGCGCCTCAACACAGATACAAATCCCACACTCGTATGCTTCATTGCTGATGCTATCTTCACCAGGTCACTCTCTATGGAATATTCAGAGTCTCTGTCAATGCTATTTCCTGGACCACCCACTATAACCACGGCATCATCCTCATTGAAATCTATGCCTAAAGAACCTACATCCTCTGTTACCTGACCCAGATCTGCATTAGGCTTGAAAAAGTTTGTGACCTGGTACTCTGGACCTAGATTTTCCTGCAGTAGTTGGCCAACACGTCTACCATGGGAGCTACCTAACAACAGAACTTTCTTTCTCTTTACAAATTTACTACCTTTTTAAAGTCCTTGAAACCTTGTTGTGCCCTTTCTACAGCTACAGCTTCAGCTATCCTGTATTGTTACTGGTAATGAGAAATTATGTACTTATGTTAATGTAAGGAAAAGAAAGGAATAGTTGAGCCCAAACAAAACAGCAGCAGAATATATTTTGGGGCACTAAAGTCTCTGTTGTGTGTATCTGTTGTGTTTATGAAACTTGTGGAAAAATGTTATGAAGTTATGCACCAACCTAATATTATAGACCTTGTAGCTACAAACAGACCTGACCATAAGAGACAAGGAATTGGTTATCAGATATCATTACAGTGAGGATGGTTACTAAAGTTAATAAATCCATCAAGAAGGCCAGGAGAATATTTTTGCTATAAAGAGCAGATAAGTTATTAGCATCCCACATAGAAAATGACTGGACTTCATTTAGTTCCAATATGACATACGTACAGGAATTGTGGACAAACTTGAAACAGATTGTACACCCTGCTCTGGAGAAGTATGTGCTGAGTAAGTGGGTTAAGGATGGAAAACACCAAACATGGTTTAATAAGAAAATTTGGAAAATGCAGAAGAAGCAGAGACTGTATCACTCTCAGTTCAGAAAAGAGCCCACAAATGAGGACAGGTAAAAATCACTAAAAAATTCATGCATCTGTCAAGAGACTGATGAGCAAAGTATACATCAACTTCCACTGTCACCTTAGCAAAAGATAATGCGGAGAACCCAAGAAAATTCTGATTCTACACAAAAATTGTTAAGCAGGTCGAAAGATTCTATTCAATCACTCATTTCCCAGTTTGTTGTGGCAATAGAAACAGCAAAAGGAAAGGTGAAATTTTAAATTTCATGTTTAAGAAATCATTTACGCAGAAGCATCATACATATGTACTGTTGTTTGACCTCCCCACCGACTGCTTTATGTAGGACATAGTAATAGTTATCCCTGGCATAGAGATGCTACTGAAAGAGTTGAAAAAAATTAGTCTCCAGGTCTGGATGGAATCCCAAGTTGGTTTTGCAGACAGCACTCTATGGTCTTTGCCTTTGGCCCAGCTTACTTTTATGAAAAATCTCTAGCCCAGCGTAAAGTCTCAGGCAACTGGAAAAAAGTGCAGATGACTCCTCTATTTAAGGAGATTGAAAGTGTGGACCCACATAATTACAACCCAATATCTTTAACATCTGTCTTGTGCAGAATTCTTGAACTTATTCCGAGTTTGAATATAATAAATTTCCTTGAGGCAGAAAAGATTCTGTTTACAAATCGATAAAGATATAGAAACTATTGCTTGTGCAAAGCAGCTTGCCCTTTTCAAATGTGATATCCTGAGAACCATGGATGAAGGGCAGATTCCATATTCCTAGATTTCTGGAAAGTGTTTGACACAGTGCCCCACTGCAGGCTATTAATGAAAGTCCAAGTATACAGTTTGGTTTCCCAGATGCCCAGACAAACATGTGGTTCCTAAAGAGTGGCAGCAGCCTTTTCAGTAGTTGCAGGGGTAACAGCCTGGATGATTGACTGATCTGGCCTTGTAACATTAACCAAAATGGCCTTGCTGTGCTGGTACTGTGAACAGTTGCTGTGCTGGTACTGTGAACGGCTGAAAGCAAGGGGAAGCTAAAGCCATAATTTTTTCCGAGGGCATGCAGCTTTACTGTATGGTTAAATGATTTTATTTATTTATTTATATGCCAAGTTCCTTAAGACCAAATTGAGGAGCAAATCTCCAAGGTCATGGAGCGTGTCAGTAAATGAAATAACAACATAAAAGTAATAACAGATAAAAATAACATGTTTATGAACCTGAAAAAATCAATCCATAAGTTTAAGTAAATGTAATCAACAATACAAGAAGAATCAGCTTAATTTTTCAAGGAACTCCTCGGCAGAATAGGAGGAGTGACCCATGAGGAAACTCTTCAGTTTTGATTTGAAAGCGTGTGGATTACTGCTAAGATTTTTGGATTTGTGTGGTAGCTTATTGAAGATGGATGCAGCAGTCTACTGCACAACTTTCTGCACAAGAGGTAAGGAAGTCTGATCCACATGCAGATTTGATTTCTGCTGAGAATTAACTGAGTGAAAGCTGCTTATTCTTGGGAATAAGCTAATATTGTTAACAAGAAATGGCAGTAAGGAATATATATATATTGAGAGGCCAATGTCAAAAAACCCAGACTTGTGAACAAGGGTTGACAAGAGGTTCATGAACTTACACCACTTACCGTCCGAACCGCCCATTTCTGGGCCAAAAATATCCTTTTAGAATGGGAAGAGATACCCCAAAATATAATACCAGACGACATAAGTGAATAAAAATAAGCAAAGTAGACTACTTTTCATGCCAAACAATCACTAACTTCAGATACCATTCGAATAACAAAAAAATTGCAGCATTGAGGCTTTGAACAAGATCCTGAATATGGGCTTTCCATGACACTTTACTATCTACCTGAACACCTAGAAATTTGAACTGTTCAATTTCACTAATCATATGCCCATCCTGTGAAATTAAAACGTAATGTTTTGTTGAATTGTATGTTAGAAACTGTAAAAACTGAGTCTTACTGTGATTTAGCAGTAGTTTATTTTCTACAAGCCATAAACTTAGATCATGAACTGCACTGTTTGAAACTGAGCCAATGTTGTATGCAACATCTTTTACTACCAAGCTAGTGTTGTCAGCAAACAGAAATATTTTAGAGTTACTCGTAACACTACAGGGTGTATCATTTATATAAATAAGGAACAGGAGTGGGCTCAACACTGATCCCTGGGGCACCACCCACTTCAACGTAACCCTCTCAGATCCCACATCACAGCCATTCTCAACATTGTGAATAATGACCTTTTGCTGTCTGTTGCTAAAATAAGAGGTGAACCAATTGTGAACTACTACTCGTATTCTGTAATGGTTCAACTTCTGGAGCAATATTTTGTGATCATCACAATTAAACGCCTTCGTTAAATCAAGAAGTATGTCTATCATTTGAAACTTCTTGTTTAACCCATCCAGTACCTCGCAGAGAAAAGAGAATATAGCATTTTCAGTTGTTAAATAACTTCCAAAGCCGAACTGTACATTTTATAGCAAATTGTGTTATATAAAATGATCAATTGTCCTTACATACACAGCCTTTTCAATAACTTTAGCAAACACTGATGGCATAGAAATAGGTCTAAAATTACCTACATTATCCTTTTCTCCCTTTTTATAAAACGGCTTTACTACTGAGTACTTTAATCGCTCAGGAAACTGACCATTCCTAAAGGAAAAATTACAAATATGGCTAAATACCGGGCTAACGTGTTCAGCACAGTGCTTTAATATTCTGCTAGACACTCCATCATAACCATGAGAGTCCTTAGTCTTCAGTTATTTAATTATTGACTCAATCTCCCTCTTGTCTGTTTCACAGAGGAGTATTTCAGACATCAGTCTCGAAAAGGCATTTGCCAAGAAAGTTGCATGATTCCCTGTAGAAACTAATTTTTCATTTATTTCACCAGCAATGCCCAGAAAATAATTGTTAAATACTGTACTTGTATCTGATTTATCAGTAACAGAAATATTTTTACTACGAACTGACTTTATATCATTGACTTTATGCTGCTGAACACACACTTCCTTCACAACTGATGATATAGTTTTAATTTTATCATGTGAATTAGCTACTGTATTTGCACATTACATACTCTTTGCCTTCCTAATAACACTTTTAAGCACCTTACAGTATTGTTTGTAATGGGCTACTGTAGCTTAAATGTGGCTACTTGTAACATTTTGACATAATTCCCACTTTGTTCTACGATATCCTTACCCCCTAGTCAGCCACCCGGGCTGCCTACTACTGGTAGTACCGTATTTAGAGCGTTTTAATGGAAAGCAGCTCTCTAAGAGCATGAGAAATGTGTTATCAGCACTATAAACATCCTGCCACTCTTGTTCCTTGACAAGGTTTAAAAAACTCTCTATTGCTGTTGGATTACCTTTCCTACATAGTTTGTAATTATATGTAACATTTGTTTGACTGCAAAAGCCTTTTAGTGTTAAAATTTGTGCATCATGGTCTGAAAGGCCATTCACCCTTTTACTAACAAAATGACCATCTAGTAATGTAGAATGAATAAAAATATTGTCTATGTCTGTGCTACTGTTCCCCTGCACCGTAGTTGGAAAAAACACAGTCTGCATCAGATCATATGAATTTAGGAGATCTACCAACATCCTTCATCTTGCACCATCATAAACAAAGTTTATATAGCAGTCACCACATATAACTAATTTCTGGTACTTCCTACAAAGTGAATCAAGAATCCTCTCAAGCTTGAGCAGAGATGCTCTGAAGTCAGAGTTAGGGGACCTATAAACAACAACAATTAGAAGTTTAGTTTCACTAAATTCAGCTGCCGCTGCACAACATCCACATAGCTCTTCAGTGGAGTGCTGTGATACATCTATGCCCTCAAATGGAATACTGATTTTTACATACATAGCCACTCCCCCACTCCACAAGGAACTCATTGAAAAACCACCAGCTAATCTGTACCCTGGTAAAGGAAGCCTCTGAATTGTCAAATTATTTGAGTGGTGCTCCGACATACCAATAATTTCAGCAGTTAACTAACTTTATCTCTAATACCTCTTATATTTTGATGAAATGTGCTAATTCCTTCTGTACTTGGAAACATGATGTCTTCTGCGAGGGACTTTCTTGAAGCATGTATACGTATCAGCTGCAATCTAAAAAAGGTGCAGCTCTAACACCAACTACTACAGAAATTTTTCCATGAGTGATCCCACCACCACCTACTACAGTCACCTATAAGCTTAGCCAGCCTCCCCTTCCCATACCTATTGAGGTGCAGGCCATGCCTGGTGAAACCTGATCTACTGATAGACCCAACTGGCACCACTAATGTGACCCATACCCTCTGCCATCGGCAACCTCCCCAGCCCCATGTTAACACGTCTAACAGCCACATTAAGATGAGGCCGTAGTGCCAGTAGTGTCAGTGTCATCGTAACTGCCATCCGCTTCACATCTGCTGTGCAGCGAGCTACGTTAATTTAAGTATTAACTGTATTTTTCTTACTTGTCACTTCTTCTTCTGTGTGTTTTTGCTTTTAGGAAGCTTTGTCGAGTGCTAGTAATAGTGTTCCATAGATTTCGTGTTTGTTTCGAATACAGTCAGAGAGAGTCCCTTTAGTCAGCCATAGTGCCAGTAGTGCTAGTGTTTGTTTTCAACACAGTCCAGAGACAGGTAGTGCTATTTTCATTGTTTTCTACAAGAAGTGGCTAGCAACTACAGTTTAGTCAACAATCAGCCGCCTTTAGTGAATTAGCAGTCTAGTTAAAAGTTGATTAACTCTCTACAGTAAATTGATTTCTTAGGATGGATAGGTTGTGTGACTGCTGTGTACAGACACAGGAGGAGCTGGCCACTGTTCGCGAACAGCTGAATGTGTTGATGGCCGCGGTCAGCCGTCTTCAGGCTGCTGCCTCGGAGTGTAGCGGCAGTGGGGAGTCTGGTGCGTCGCATGGTACACCCCAGGTGATACATGTTTCACCCACTGTCCCTCCTGTTGAGACATCTTCATGGGTACCAGGCGCGGTTGGGCCACCCTCTCCCCAAGGGGAGTGGCGAGTTCAGCGGCGTTCGCGGCGCATGAGGCGGAGGGTAAATGTGGAGGCTGGCCGTGTGGCATCGCCTGCTCTGCCTGTGAGTGGACATGTGGCTGCTCCTTCAGCAAGGTCCGAGCAGGCACACGGGGGGAGGGGTTTATTAGTTATTGCGAGCTCCAATGTTATGCGGGTGATGGAGCCCCTTAGGGAGGAGGCCCTGCCGGCGGCGACAGAGAGCACTGGGTGCACCTGACTGCAAATTGTTGCTCATGTCGGCACCAATGACTCCTGCCGTCTGGGTTCAGAGGTCATCCTCAGTTCGTACAGGCGGTTGGCGGGATTGGTGAAGGCGGAAAGCCTTGCTCGTGGGGTGGAATCAGAGCTAACTATTTGTAGTATCTTTCACAGAACCCATTGTGGTCCTCTGGTTTGGAGCCGAGTGGAAGGCTTAAACCAGAGGCTCAGACGATTCTGCGGAGATCTGGGGTGCAAATTTCTCGACCTCCGCTATTGGGTGGAGAAATGTAGGATCCCCCTGAATAGGTCAGGCGTGCACTACACACCGGAAGTGGCTACAAGGGTAGCGGAGTACGTGTAGAGTGCACATGGGGGTTTTTTAGGTTAGAGAATTCCCTCCATAGGCCTGACAAGACGCCTCCTGAGACGCGGCAAGGTAGGAGTAGGCAAAATGCAACAGGGAATAACAATATTAATGTGCTAATAGTAAACTGCAGGAGTGTCTATAGAAAGGTCCCAGAACTGCTCTCATTAATAAACGGTCACAACGCCCATATAGTACTAGGCACAGAAAGTTGGCTGAAACCAGACGTAAACAGTAATTAAATCCTAAACTCAGATTGGAATGTATACCGCAGAGACAGGCTGGACAGTGAAGGGGGAGGCGTGTTTATAGCGATAAGAAGTGCAATAGTATCGAAGGAAATTGACGGAGATCCGAAATGTGAAATAATATGGGTGAAGGTCACTGTTAAAGCAGGCTCAGACATGGTAATTGGATGTCTCTATAGGCCCTCTGGCTCAGCAGCTGAACACCTGAAGGATAATTTGGAAAATATTTCGAGTAGATTTCCCCACCATGTTATAGTTCTGGGTGGAGATTTTAATTTGCCGGATATAGACTGGGAGACTCAAACGTTCATAAGCGGTGGCAGGGACAAAGAATCCAGTGAAATTTTGTTAAGTGCTTTATCTGAAAACTACCTTGAGCAGTTAAACAGAGAACCGACTCGTGGCGATAACATATTAGACCTTCTGGTGACAAACAGCCCCGAACTATTTGAAACAGTTAACGCAGAACAGGGAATCAGCGATCATAAAGCGGTTACTGCATTGATGATTTCAGCCATAAATAGAAATATTAAAAAAGGTAGGAAGATTTTTCTGTTTAGCAAAAGTGACAAAAAGCAGATTTCAGAGTACCTGATGGCTCAACACAAAAGTTTTGTCCCAAGTACAGATAGTGTTGAGGATCAGTGGACAAAGTTCAAAACCATCGTACAATAGGCGTTAGATGAGTATGTGCCAAGCAAGATCGTAAGAGATGGAAAAGAGCCACCGTGGTACAACAACCGAGTTAGAAAACTGCTGCGGAAGCAAAGGGAACTTCACAGCAAACATAAATATAGCCAAAGCCTTGCAGACAAACAAAAATTACGCGAAGCGAAATGTAGTGTGAGGAGGGCTATGCGAGAGGCGTTCAATGAATTCGAAAGTAAAGTTCTATGTACTGACTTGGCAAAAAATCCTAAGAAATTTTGGTCTTATGTCAAAGCGGTAGGTGGATCAAAACAAACTGTCCAGACACTCTGTGACCAAAATGGTACTGAAACAGAGGATGACAGACTAAAGGCCGAAATACTAAATGTCTTTTTTCCAAAGCTGTTTCACAGAGGAAGACTGCACTGTAGTTCCTTCTCTAGATTGTCGCACAGATGACAAAATGTTAGATATCGAAATAGATGACAGAGGGATAGAGAAACAATTAAAATCGCTCAAAAGAGGAAAGGCCGCCAGACCTGATGGGATACCAGTTCGATTTTACACAGAGTACGCGAAGGAACTTGCCCCCCTTCTTGCAGTGGTGTACCGTAGGTCTCTAGAAGAGCGTAGCGTTCCAATGGATTGGAAAAGGGCATAGGTCATCCCCGTTTTCAAGAAGGGACGTCGAACAGATGTGCAGAACTATAGACCTATATCTCTAACGTCGATCAGTTGTAGAATTTTGGAACACGTATTATGTTTGAGTATAATGACTTTTCTGGAGACTAGAAATCTACTCTGTAGGAATCAGCATGGATTTTGAAAAAGACGGTCGTGTGAAACCCAGCTCGCGCTATTCGTGCACGAGATTCAGAGGGCCATAGACACGGGTTCCCAGGTGGATGCCGTGTTTCTTGACTTTCGCAAAGCGTTCAATACAGTTCCCCACAGTCGTTTAATGAACAAAGCAAGAGCATATGGACTATCAGATCAATTGTGTGATTGGACTGAAGAGTTCCTAGATAACAGAATGCAGCATTTCATTTTCAATGGAGAGAAGTCTTCCGAAGTAAGAGTGATTTCAGGTGTGCCACAGGGGAGTGTCATAGGACTGCTGCTATTCACATTATACATAAATGTCCTTGTGGATGACATCGGAAGTTCACTGAGGCTTTTTGCAGATGATGCTGTGGTGCATCGAGAGGTTGTAACAATGGAAAATTGTACTGAAATGCAGGAGGATCTGCAGCAAATTGACGCATGGTGCAGGGAATGGCAATTCAATCTCAATGTAGAAAAGTGTAATGTGCTGTGAATACATAGAAAGATAGATCCCTTATCATGTAGCTACAAACTAGCAGGTCAGCAACTGGAAGCAGTTAATTCCATAAATTATCTGGGAGTACGCATTAGGAGTGATTTAAAATGGAAAGATCACATAAAGTTGATCTTCGGTAAAGCAGATGCCAGACTGAGATTCATTGGAAGAATCCTAAGGAAATGCAATCTGAAAACAAAGGAAGTAGGTTACAGTACACTTGTTCACCCACTGCTTGAATACTGCTCAGCAGTGTGGGATCTGTGCCAGATAGGGTTGTTAGAAGAGATAGAGAGGATCCAACGGAGAGCAGCGTGCTTTGTTACAGGATCATTTAGTAATCGCGAAAGCGTTACGGAGATGATAGATAAACTCCAGTGGAAGACTCTGCAGGAGAGATGCTCAGTACCTCGGTACGAGCTTTTGTTAATGTTTTGAGAACATACCTTCACCGAAGAGTCAAGCAGTATATTGCTCCCTCCTACGTATATCTCGCAAAGAGACCATGAGGATAAAATCAGGGAGATTTGAGCCCACACAGAAGCATACCGACAATCCTTCTTTCCACGAACAATACGAGACTGGAATAGAAGGGAGAACTGATAGAGGTACTCAGGGTACCCTCTGCCACACAACGTCAGGTGGCTTGCGGAGTATGGATGTAGATGTAGATGTAGAGGCCGATCATGACGCTGAAACAGTTGCACAAAATGCACATTAGTGCCACCAGTTTGAGTAGCTATCTTTACCAGGTCACCACCTACATCATATTCCCCATCCCTATCAAGACTGTTCCCTGCTCCACCCAGTATCACTATCTGATCCTCCTTCGTAAAATTCCTATGTAACTCCCCTATGCTGTCAGTCACCTGAGCCAACGCTGCACTAGGCTTCACAATAATGGTGACATTGTACTCACTCCCCAATGCTTCCTGCAACTGCTGGCCCACACCTCTACCGTGTGAACTATCTAGCAGCAGAGCCTTCTTCTTTCTGTTAGACTTTGCAAGTGACCTAGGCCTCCTAACTGCTGAGGACTGCTGCATGTTCCTTACATCTACAGCTACAAGAGGCTCCTCTTTGCTCAACTCTGATAGTTGGTCAAATCTATTGCATATATGCAAAGTATAACTGTCTGAATACCACCTCCTCCTAGCTGCCTTCTTGCCAACTGCCAGTTCCCATTACCCACCACCCTTCACCCTCCACAACCTATCTAGTTCTTCCTTTGCGTGTTGTAACTGCGCCTGAAGGGCACAGATCTTACGCTCCTGCACCTCTATCAACTTATTTCTTCTACAGATTCTGCATTCCCAGGAGAGGATCTCGGTAGAATGCCCACTGGCTTCCCCACTGCATTCCCCCCAACGAAAATACCTGGAACAAATCCCACACCATAACCCACTACTCACAAACCTACGACAGAGCCCACACTTCTCACTCATGATAAAATTTTACAGTTACTGATGATGGTGCCCTCTTGGATAAAGTGTTCCGGATCTAAAATAGGCCCCCTTCAGATCACTGGGCTGGGACCACTCAGGAGGACATCATTATCAGGAGAAACAAAATTAGCATTCTACAGATCAGAGCGTGTAATGTCCAATCTATTAATCTGGCAAGTAGGTTAGAAAATTTAAAAATGGAAATGGAGATGTTAAAGATAGATATAGTGGTAATTAGTGAAGTTTGGTGGAAGGAGGAACAAGACTTCCGGTCAGGTGAATACAGGGCTGTAAATACAAAATCAAATCTAGAGGTAGTGCAGGAGTAGGTTTAATAATGAATAAAAATAGGAGTGCTGGTAAGCTACTATGAACAGCATAGTGAATGCCAAGATAGACACGAAGCCCATGCCTACCACAGTAGTACAAGATTATATATTCCAACTAGCTCCACAGATGATGAAGAGATTGATGAAATGTATGATGAGATAAAAGAAATTATTCAGACAGTGAAGGGAGACAAAAATTTAATAGTCATGGTGGTCTGGAATTCGATAGTAGGAAAAAGAAGAGAAGGAAAAGTAGTTGGTGAATATGGAGTGGGGGTAAGGAATGAAAGAGGAAGCTACCTGGCAGAATTTTGCACAGAGCATAACTTAATCATAGCTAAATACTTGATTTAAGAATCATGAAAGAAGTTTTAAACATGGAAGAGACCTGGAGACGCTGGAAGGTTTCAGATTGGTTGTACTATGGTAAGACAGAGATTTAGGAACCAGGTTTTAAATTGTAAGATATTTCTAGGGGTAGATGTGGCCTCTGACCACAATCTATTGGTTATGAACTGTACATAAAAATGAAGAAACTGCAAAAAGGTGGGAATTTAACAAGATGGGACTTGGATAAACTGAAAGAACCAGAGGTTGTAGAGAGTTTCACAGAGAGTATTATGGAACAATTGATAAGAACAGTCGAAAGAAATACAGTAGAAGAAGAATGGGTAGCTTGGAGAGATGAAATAGTGAGGGCAGCAGTGGATCAAGTAGGTACAAAAGACGAGGGCTAGTAGAAATCCTTCAGTAACAGAAGAGATAATGAATTTAATTGATGAAAGGAGAAAATATAAAAATGCTGTAAATGAAGCAGGCAAAAAAGAATACAAATGTCTCAAAAATGAGATCGACAGGAAGTGCAAAATAGCTAAGCAGGGATGGCTAGAGGACAAATGTAAGGATGTGGAGGCATGTATCGCTAGGGGTAAGATAGACACTGCCTACAGGAAAATTAAAGAGATCTTTGGAGAAAAGAGAACCACGTGTATGAATATCAAGAGCTCAGATGTAAAACCAGTTCTAAGCAAAGAAGGGAAAGCAGAAAGGTGGAAGGAGTATATAGAAGGTCCATACTAGAGTGATGTCCTCAAGCGCAACATTATGGAAAGGGAAGAGGACATATGTGGAGATGAAATGGGAGATATGATACTGCGTGAAAAATTTGACAGAGAGACCTAAGTCGAAACAAGGCCCAGGAGTAGACAACATTTCATTAGAACTACTGATAGCCTTGGGAGAGCCAAACCTGACAAAACTCTGCCATCTGGTGAGCAAGATGTATGAGACAAGCGAAATACCCTCAGACTTCAAGAAGAATATAATAATTCCAATCCCAAAGAAAGCATTTGTTGACAAGTGAATCAGTTTAATAAGTCACGGCTGCAAAATAATGACAAAAATTCTTTACAGACGAATGGAAAAACTGGTTGAAGCCGACCTTCAGGAAGATCAGTTTGGATTCCATAGAAATGTTGGAACACGTGAGGCAATACTGACCCCACAACTTATCTTAGAAGACAGATTAAGGAAAGGCAACCCTATGTTTCTAGCATTTGTAGACTTAGAGAAAGCTTTTGGCAATGTTGACTGGAATACTCTCTTTCAAATTCTGAAGGTGGCAGGGGTAAAATAAAGGGAGCAAAAGGCTATTTACAATTTGTACAGAAACCAGATGGCAGTTATAAGAGTCATGGGGCATGAAAGGGAAGCAGTGATTGGAAAGGGAGTGAGACAGGGTTGTAGCCTATCCCCGATGTTATTCAATCTGTATATTGAGCAAGCAGTAAAGGAAACCAAAGAAAAATTCAGAGTAGGAATTAAGATCCATGGAGAAGGAATAAAAACTTTGAGGTTCACCGAAGATATTGTAATTCTGTCAGAGACAGCAATGGACCTGGAAGAGCAGTTGAATGGAATGGACAGAGTCTTGAAAGGAGGATATAAGATGAACATCAACAAAAGCAAAACGAGGATAATGGAATGATGTAGTCTAATTAAATTAGGTGATACTGACGGTATTAGATTAGGAAATGAAACGAAGTAGTAGATGAGTTTTGCTATTTAGGGAGCAAAATAACTGATGACGGTCGAATTAGAGTGGACATAAAATGTAGACTGGCAATGACAAGAAAAGTGTTTGTGAAGAAGAGAAATTTATTAACATTGAGTATAGATTTAAGTGTTAGGAAGTCTTCTAGGAAAGTATTTGTATGGAGTGTAGCAATGTATGGATGTAAAACGTGGATGGTAAATTGTTTAGAGAAGAATAGAATAGAATAGAAGCTTTCAAAATGTGGTGCTACAGAAGAATGCTGAAGATTAGAAGGGTAGATCACAATAACTAATGAGGAGGTATTGAATAGAATTGAGGAAAAGAGAAATTTGTGGCACAACTTGACTATAAGAAGGGATCAGTTGGTAGGACATGTCCCAAGTCATCAAGGGATCACCAATTTAGTACTGGAGGGCAGTGTGGAGGGTAAAAATCATAGAGGGAGACCAAGAGATGAATACACTTAGCAGATTCAGAAGAATGTGGGTTGCAGTAGGCACTGGAAGATGAAGAAGCTTGCACAGGATAGAGTAGCATGGAGAGCTGCATCAAACCAGTCTCTGGACTGAATCAAACTCCTTCTCTACTAAATTGTATGTTTTTCTATGTTGTTCTGTAACCCCTTAGGTAACACTACTAAGATCATGTCTGTATTATAAATTTCACCAGTTGATGAGTCTACTTTTGTAACTACCTCCTCGCTTTGTCTTTTCAAATATGACAATGCTTGCTTGTCCTTGGGTTGTAATATTATTTGACAAATCTTCTAATTTCTCTAATATTTTTGTCATACTGCTATCCATTTTATGTGTAGTAACTGTCAAAAAGTATAGGCAAAATTATATACATTTAATAACACTTAATTAATGTGATTTTGTTTGAGTACCACAGCTTACAACCACTGAAATGTATTTCTACAAATTTTCACATGGTAAACTACTAAACAAAATTTTGAAGTCGGTGGTGTGTGCAGCTCACCTAATTAATGGTACAGGTAGCTGCTCTGTGCTGCTGATGCAGTGTGCACAGTTGAAGCAATGTAGTGATGAGCCACTGTGGAGTTGTCGCATAGTCAATGTTGAGATGGTGGTTTACGTCCATGTAGATGTCATCAGACATCACTGCTGCACTTGTAATCTCAATATCAGCATTCAAAATTCTACTGTATCGCCAACATAATGCTTCTTGACTCACATGCCAAAAGGTTTTGCTCAAGCATTGGCTGATGAGCCAAAATGTTATGACCACTGCTCACCCTGAGGTTGAATGCCTCCTGGTTGTGTTGCAGGAATGTGACGCAGTAAGTAAAGAATGTAAGAGGAACAGAGACAAATGGACAGTCATTAAATTGAAGATACAGGCCACAAATGCAGAATTTCACTGATATAAGCAGTTTTGACAAAGAGAACACCACATTTTTGTGGCACTATGGCTGGAAACAAGAATCTCTGAAACGGAAAAGCTAGTCACCTGTTGGCATACTGTCATGAACATCTATGGAAAATGGTTCACGGTGCAATAACAAGTAAGCCGTATGGTATTGGACGACTACATCTTATCAAAAAACTTAGAGGTTGGAACCTCCCCCATCGTGTGATCTGGGATAGGCAGCAATCTGTGGCAGATCTAATGACAGAGTGCAATGCTGGTGCAGGCACAAGTGTTTTGGAGCACACTGTTCAAAGGCCATTATTGAACATGGAGCTGCAAATCACCCTACCCCTACGTGTTTCTGTGTTGACCCAATGATATATCAATTATGACTTTAGTGGGCACACCATCGCTAAGTTTTCACTGTGGATCAATCAAAACATGTCACCTGTCGAATGAACGGCATTTCTTGTTACTTCAAGTCAATGATTGTGTCACATGCTGTCATCCAGGTGAATGGCCGCACAAAATATGCACTGCGGCACAGGTGCAGGCCACTGAGGGCATAATCTTGCTATGGGGTACATTGAGTTGGGCTTCCATGAATGACATCTTCTTGCAGGATAACTGTCCTTGTTGCAAGATCAGAATTGTGCTACAGTGGTTTCAGGGACATTATAGTGAAATCACATTGATGTCATGGCCAGAAAATGGACCTAATCTGTACCCACTGGGACACATATCAGGCACCAACTGCATGCCCCTAAACTGCCATTCCATAATTTACGGGAATTGCTTGACCTTTGTACAGACATCTGGTGCCACATACTTCTAGAATCACGTGAAAGACTTGTAGAATCCATGTCGATCAAAATCTCTATTGTACTGCGCTTGAAAATTGGAACAACATGCTATTAAATAGATGGTCATAATGTTTTGGGTCATTGGTGTTGACTTTGTTGATGTGGTCAACTCTTCCTTTATCCGTTTCCTTGTAACAATTCACACTTCTCTGGTTTTAAACAAGTGAGAATTACTTCTTCTTAAATATTTAATTTGTACTGGGTGACACTAAGGCATGTGCCAGATTATACCTTCTGCACAGTTTACATCAGCTACTCTGTGCAACATTATATTTTCTTCCCGCAGGCAGCTGAAGGTCTGTTTATGATAATATTGTATTTTCTTCCATTATGTTTTAAAAATCTTATTTCTGCAGCAGCTCTCCTCTTTAGCACCTCGTATTCACATCTTGCACTTGGGGTGCCAAAATGGAAGGTAACATACATTTTCTGTAGCTGGACGAACCAACATGGTGCATTACTTCCAAAAATGATCTGTTGCCCTGTTGATATCATGATAAGTTTTGTTTATTATGTTTGTATGGTTGCCTACAATTCTTTTGTATTTTGTTGCTCATATAAATCAATTACAATGTCGGGCAAACAGATCTCATATTAATTCGTAGATCAGAACAATGTTTCTTAACAGAATCTTAGAACAGAATGGCGTTTCACATCGTATCTTTTCAACTCTTTATTGGGCATTGATATCACAACCTGCCTGTCTGCTCTTTGATTTCCAAGACACCACCACATGGTGACACCAAAGCATAAGTGGCCTCTTCATAGCACGTGGAGACATTCAATCACTGCCACGTCTTGGCAGTGCTCGGTGCCCGTGCGTCTTTCTTCAAATCTGCGAATACGTCACTCCAGTGCGAGCACAGTGGGAAATTTTCTACACACTAGTTACCTAAATAACATTTTTACGTTAACATCTTTCATTGGCTTGTGAGGAAGAACTGAAACATGTTATTCTGGATGACTGGCATGTTCCATGACAAGTACTGCTTGAGTGTTTGAGATCCCTACCAGTTTGGATTAAAGGAAGACATCAAAGCATTTCAGACGTGAGCTACTAGATCTGTTATTCATAGGTTCAATCAACAGGTGAGTTTTACATAGATGCTTTTCTATGAACTGAAATGGGGATTCCTGGAAGGAAGATTATGTTCTTTTGTGGAAGACTATTGAGAAAATTTAGAGAACAGCCATTTGGTGTTGACTGCAGAATGAGTCTGCTGCTGCCAATATACATTCTGTGTAAGGACCGCAAAGATAAGAGAAAGTAGAGCTCATATGGACGCACATAGACAGCTGTATTTCCTTCAGCTCTATTTCTGGGTGGAACAGTAAAGTAAATGACTAGTAGTGATACTGGGTACCATCTGCCATGCACCACACACCGACCTGCAGAGTATGTATGTAGGTGTAGCTGTAGACGTAACACTGTCCCAAATACTACAAAAAGAAGTATGTAACTCGTGCAACTGTTCCGCCTCACAATCCTCTCAATGTACTCATCAATGACGACTAACTATAACACAATGACGACCAACTAGCAAAAGGCCAGGAACAGCCAACAGCGTACCCTTAAATACTCGTACTTTCTGTGATGTCGCATGCTACTGAATCCTTGTTAGTTACTTAACCCTTTCAGATGCAAAATAAATAAAATCATTTTTTAAACTTTTTTTGTTTTATTAGGATATAACTCATAAAATATTATGGAAAAATGTGAAAATTTTTTTTTTCGTGCAGTATTTCAGAAGGTACAGTGTGCCTTCAAATGAAACCACTACACACTAAATGCAGTGGCTTCAAATGAGACCACCACCATAAACTCATGTCTATCTGCCTCTATGTGGATTACGTTTTGTGCTGCAGTGTACACATCGCCTTGATGTGCCACGTACTGGCAGATGTTTTGATTCTATTGTGCGTTTTTCCACTGGAACAACAGTTTTACACTTTTTGGCACATGGGCAACCAGGACTGTCTTTGAAAACACTGGATCCTACAAGGCCAGCTACAACATACTGCCGAAATTCCTTTAGCTTTTTCTTTTCATTCGGCTTGGTTAGTCTAAACAATATAAATGCATTTCCAATAGAAATATCAATCATATACCATAACAGTCTGAGCCACCAGCATCTAGATTTTCTGTCAAATGCATAGAAACTATTCATCATGTCCACTTTATCTACACATCCCATGTTCGAATTATAAGATATCACTATCTGTGGGCAAGGTATTTTTGTAATTGTGACATCCTTTTCTTTCCTACCGACTTCTTTCAAAGTTACAGGTGAGTCAATTGTTGATAGTAATGTGACAACATGTTTATCTTTCCATTTCATGCATTCAATCCCATCAGAACGAACTGACCAGTCACTTTCTCCTGTTCACAACTCTTTGCTCTTTGTCCGGTTTCAGAGGAGGAAGTCCTTTTCGGTGGGCTCTAATGGTACCACAGGCTAAGATACCATCAAGTTTTAGTGTCTGCAAAAGTGGAACATTAGTAAAAAAATTGTCAAAATATATGTGATATCCTTTGCCTTCTAAGCCTTTGCACAAATTTCTTACAATCCTCTCTCCCAAACATTTCTCCACTGCACCATCTGATTTCCCAGTATATACCTCAAAATCGCAGATATATCCCATTTTGTCAGCTCTGACCCATATTTCGTACCTCCTCTTGATGAGATTTTGAGGCATATACTGTTTGAACGATATTCACCCTTTGAATTTCACTATGCATTCGTCAACAGATTGCTCCTTAGTTGGAGCATAACTTTCTTTGAACTTTGTCAGTTATTGATTTATTAGTGGTCGAATTTTATACAATTTGTCGTAACATTTATTCCCTTTTTGTGGCACCAGGGCATTGTCATTTACATTTAGTATATGAGATAAAATCCAGCTGAATCTTTTCAATGACATAAATGAAGAAATGTACTGATCTCTGAGTTTGTTGTGTGATGACCAGCAATCACAATATGCGCACTGTTGTTTGATACCCCATTAGAAAATTTATAGGCACAAATACATTGACTTCATCTTTTTCAAGAGGTCCGTAATTCTTACCTTTATGAGCCGCATAAAGATTAGTCTAGAATACTATGTGTTCCAGCATATTGTCCCCAAACAGATATAAAAAGAAATCAATTGGCAGCATACATTCACCTTCAGTTTCAGTTTTCCTTTGACATCAACTTCCTCTAAAAAATCGACAGAATGCATCGTACTGTCATCCCTTGCCCATGTAAAATTCACAGACCTTATTAGTGGCACGATATCTTCAGAACTGAAACTGTAATCACTGTCATTTTCAGAACGATTATCACTTTCACTTTCAAAAACAACATTAGATAACACTGGTCTTGGCACTTGTGAAGCAAGATCACTGTCTTCAGCCAAAATATCACTGGTACTGTCAATCTCAGAGTCCACATCAGAAGGAATTTCTTCTAAAAAACACGCCAGAACTTCCTCATCCTTTAATCTGCGAGAAAACATTTCAAAAAACTGAAATTAAAAAAAGATAAGCTTCTAATACTACTCCTGCAGCTGCAGTGGTTTCGAATGAAACCACCAGAGTAAATACGGAAAAAAGTACATGATTTTCATTATTGTTGCAATACATATAGCATGTACTTATATAAGAAAGTATTACGAATTTGTTCTATGTGTGAAACATACATTTCAAAGACAAATTCAAGCACAAATCAAGAAAAAGAGAACCAGCACACCACAAACAATAATGGCACTTATACTTGAATTGCTAACTGCAACCACGTGAGAAATATTGACGTAGTTTAAATTTTCATTACTAGATGGCAGCACCATCTAAATCCAGAAGCGTGGTTACGAATGCAGCCACTGTGCTCTTGCCACAAAATCAAAATATCATGGGTGGCTTCAAATGAAACTACATCGTCACAAAGGGTTAAATAATGACCATCAATCAAATTTGCATCTATTTGTGTGCTTACCTATAAGATATTATAACACTGTTAACATTATGGCAGTCATTTTCACAATCTCTTTTTAAAATAATAACACAGTATTAAAAAAGTTATAAACAAAATTCACAAACATGCTTACTTCCAGTTTTTCTATGTGACCCAATATAGTACATAAAATTATAAATGCATATGGCCAGTTTGAAGAAAGTGTGTCCTTTTGCTTTTTAAGTGACTGTCTTTTTTGTTTTTATGTTTATTCTTTAAAATTTGCTCTCCCATAGTGGTTGTATACAATTTTATTATTAAGGTCCATTTACATAACTAATCGATCAAAGCATATCAAACAGTAAATTGTGGGTATTCATCCATTCCGAAGGTTAGATAAGGATTTAGGAAACTAATGCTACATTCATACTATTTGTAATTATGGAGGATTTATAGTATTGGCACATTTGTGTATAAACTTTTAATAAATCTACCTGTAATTTTTTTATACGTAAGTACAATTGGAAAGGAAGCATGTTGTGATGCTTATTGATGTCAGCATTTATTTTATATGTAATTCTTCAGGTATTCTCAGCAAGGCATTGTCATATTATTAGCGTCTTTCTGGCACAATATTTCAACTGTGTGACTTACAGTCTATGTCAGGTGGTGTCTAATACTGATTCCAGTGCTGCTTTCATCTAATACTTTCCCCTCTTTGGGGAAGTGTGAGGGGGAGTTTGTAGCCTTTCGGCTTTTACTCCCCTGTGTACTTGTGTGTGTGATTATTTCTGTACTTTTTTGGTGTCTGTGAACTGTGATGATTGTTCTGTGTGAGTCTGGTACTTGCCTGAGGTTTGGCGAGATAATTGTAGTGATTTGGGTAGGAGCAGGATTTGGGAATGGATATAGGGATTTTTCTCTTCGACTTAGTCGTCGAAGATCGTCATGGGGCAATTGTGTTTACCGCGGGACATGTCATACCGACCTATGGAGTGGATGAGGGCATTTCCCGACCTGGAAGTACCTTCATAGAAGGCCCTTGCCAGGTCTTGAAATCGCTCTCTCAGGAGTGGGATTTCCGCAGCGGCATGCAAATCGTCGATAGGGAATCCAAGGGGTAAACGCAGTGCCCTCCTGAGGGCGCGGTTCTGCAGCCTCTGGAGTTTGTCCAGGTGCTGCTTCGCCGCGTATCCCCAGACAGGACACGCGTATTCCATGACTGGCCGGATCAGGGTCTGGTATACGTTCACTCCTACTGAGCAGGAAAGGGAGCTGGATGAGTTGAGGATTGCGTACAGGATGGACATTCTGGCGCAGACCTTCCTATGGACCTCGTCTATGTAGGGTTTCCACGTAAGACGAGAGTCCAAGGTTACGCCAAGATACTTGGCGGTTCTGCGCCATGGGAGTTGGGTTCCGTTTAGGTGAAGGTGGAGGGGGGGAAGGGCCGTTGAGGAGGTTCGCGCCTTCCGAGCCTACGGGTGATCAGCATCGCCTGCATCTTTTCAGAATTGATGGTGATTCGCCAGCGACAGGCCCAAGTTTCTGCGTCATCTAAAACCCTTTGTAGCCTAAGGATGACCAGGTCCTTGTTCACGTTTCTTGTGTAGAAGGCTGTATCGTCAGCGTACTGAGTGGTGTGCACCAGGGGGGCCGTTGGTGTGTCCGCAGTGTACAGACTATACAAAACGGGCGCCAGGACCGATCCCTGTGGCACCCCAGCACGAATACGCCTCTTGGTGGAGGTGGCTGTTTCTACTTTGACAGAGAAAGTTCTGTTCGAGAGATAGCTTTTGATCTGCTTAACTATACTCCCGGGGAACCCTTGAGTGTACAACTTGTAGAGTAGCCCTCTGTGCCATACTGAGTCAAAGGCTTTGGCTACGTCCAGTAGCACTATCCCGCAGTAGCCTCTGTGGTTGAAGCCCTCTGTGGCTGCTTCAACCACTCTCATGATCTGTTGTGGGGCAGAGTGGTTCTGCCGGAATCCGAATTGGAAATCCGGCAGAATTTGCTCTCTGGTGATATGTTCTTGTATGGGTCTTAGCAGGAGGTGCTCATAGATCTTGCTGAGAGTTGGCAAGAGGCTAATCGGCCTGTAGTGCTGCGGGAATAGAGGGTCTTTCCCTGGTTTGTGTATTGCGACCACTTTCGCGTGTTTCCAGCAAGCTGGGAACTTGCGGGTACGAGTAATCTCGTTGAAGACGTTCGCGAGGTGTTCGATCGCCGTGGGTGGGAGGTTTTTGACCAACTGGTTGGTGACATTGTCATGTCCTGGCGCCTTTTTGGAGGTGTGTCCAGTATTTATGCCTATCTTGAGCTAGGTGCTCCATCTGCAGTCCGCGCTGTGCCAGGCGGTCTGCCCGTGGTATGCGTCGACCAATAGCAGGGGCTCCACCAAGAGGCGTATTCGTGCTGGGGTGCCACAGGGATCGGTCCTGGGGCCCGTTTTGTATAGTCTGTACACTGCGGACACACCAACGGCCCCCCTGGTGCACACCACTCAGTACGCTGACGATACAGCCTTCTACACAAGAAACGTGAACAAGGACCTGGTCATCCTTAGGCTACAAAGGGTTTTAGATGACGCAGAAACTTGGGCCTGTCGCTGGCGAATCACCATCAATTCTGAAAAGATGCAGGCGATGCTGATCACCCGTAGGCTCGGAAGGCGCGAACCTCCTCAACGGCCCCCCCCCCTCCACCTGTTTTCTTCTAGTTGCCACTTTTCTGAAAGCAGTGCATGTACTTTGTGGTTATTACCTGTTGTCAATCTTGCCTTGTGAAATTCTGAATGCTGTGTGAAATTCTGAATGCTGTGCAAGTCATGCTAGACATTTTGTCTTCCAATTGTCATCATTTCCAGGGCCGCACAAGGTGCATGCACCGGTGCATCGCACAGTGCAGAGTCCAGAAGACGGCTGCACTATGTTGACGATGGTGCAGACCCCCCCACTCCTCGGCTTTGCGCAACAGTGCTGCCTCTCACTTCCTTAGCTTGTGTCGCTTGCGCCGCCTGTCTCGACCTGTTTCAAAGCTTTTACCCTGTTGTCTTTGTCATTGCCAAATACTAATGTACACTAGGCGGAGAGCTTAGTTTGGTGTACCGTTACAAAAGAGATTTATATAATAACTGTAATGGTAACAATTTTAAATTTGGTTTCAACACAAATGTATCTTCCTATGTGCTCTTTATTTTATTTGCAATTATGCTACTAAGATCTGGAACAAGAGCTTGGCTGACAGCAATTCCGAGAGAATTTTTTAAATTACAATTAGAAATACTCGCACGCAATCTAGTTTTTGTACAAGACAAAACAGAAAAAAACCTTTCACATACACAAGTGGAACCAAACACAGAAATAATCTTCGCTGCTTCTCTGTGTAACTTGGGAAATTCTTCCTTCGGCAAATTCTGGTAGAACTGGAGTAAACCTTTTGTATTGTAAAACTTATCCTTTCTGTGAACATCACTTTGCAAATCAATTAGTTCGAAATGTAAATCTGAAGGCGCACTTTCAGTATCCATCGAAAAAGGTTTGACAAAAACATCGAGAATTGGCTGCAGGTAGGTAATTTCCTGAAACAATAACAAAGCCGATGTTAATAAATGAAAGTAATGTAAGCCATTGTTTCGAAGTACTAAAATGCAATAGATTTTAATAAACATGTAATGTGTACTATTGGTTTTAATGTAATGTTACACTTGCATATGTAACGCAATCTCCTTTATTTAGCTGTATGTCATATACCGGCACATTACCTGGAATCGGTCATTAAACGCATTTTCAAGGGATTGTAGCACCTCAACATATTTTTCAAAGCGCGCTCCTTCCTCCACAGATGCTGTCAAATAAAAACATAGTACCATTTTGATTAGAGCGGTTATAAAAATCAGACTGTTTTAATAAAGGTTCAATTTATATCTCGCTTACCTAGTTCAGGAAAGTGTTGTGTATTTTTCTCTGAAAGGTTGTTTTTTGAGGAGCTTCAGTTTATACTGGAAAGCGTTTATTTTGCTGATCATATCGTTGATGAGATTGTTTTCTTTTTGGAGTTTCAGACTTAAATCACTTAAGAGAGCCATAATGTCTGCTAAAAATCCTAAATCAGCTACCCATTCGGGGTCATGAAAAAGTGGCTCCGGACGTCCTTTGCTCCCCAAAAACTAAGCCACAGTGTGGCGTAGTTGAAAAATTCGGGAAATCACTTTCCCTTTACTCAGCCAGCACATGTCAGCGTGGTAGGGAATATCTGGATACTCCTCTTCAAAGGAAATCAAAAATTCTTTGAATTGATGATGAGTGAGTCCATGAGAACTAATGTAGTTCACGATACGCGCCACTACCTGCATCACATCTTGAAGACCAATAACTTTCGCACCTAGATCCTCTTGGTGTGCCAAACAATGAACAGAAGGTAAATTCAGCATGTTGAGTTTTTTCCGCAGTAGTCCAATAAACCCTTTGCTTTACCGCACATTGCTGGTGCCCCGTCTGTGGTTACGGAAAACAGCTTTTCCCAAGGGAGTCCTATTCCTTCAGCTGCCATTTCAACAGCTGCTAAAATATCTGCCCCTGTAACAGTGTCCTTCAATGAAATCATATCCAGGAGCTCTTCCGTTACATGTAGGTCATCGTCCACGCCACGCAAAAATATTGCTAACTGAGCCGTGTCGTTAATATCCGTGGACTCATCAAGTGCGATGGAGTACGCTAGGAAGTTTTCAATTTTGGCTGCCAGTTGTTCATGCAAATTCTCAGCAATGTCGTTGATTCTCCGATGTATTGTCATTCCGGAAAGTGGTATTCTGCTGTATGCAGGAGCTAATGTGGGATTCATTGTCTCTACTACATCCAACATAATGTTTTTTATTAATGGCCCATCCATAAATGGCCTCCCAGCTCTTGCTAAACGTAGAGCAACTTTGTAACTAGCTCTGAGAGTCCTTTCGCAACACCCCTCATCTTCTTCACCCTAAAGTAGAGAAAAAAAGATATGTTAGAAATAATTTATGCGAAAACGAAAACTAAGGAATCTAAACAAATGTTATTTTGTTTTGCATGACCTTTAACCAAAATATATATGCTAAAGTACTTGCAACAAACCTCGTTTGTAGATACAGAATTCTCTTCTGCAAGAGTTTGCAACTTCCGCAATTCTTCCTCTTTGGCATCCCCTGTTATATCACTATACTTTTCTGAATGCAATTTGATGTAGTGCCTTTCAATAGATGATTTTCTGACACACGTAATTACTGTACCGCAGATTAGATATTTGGCTTTATCATCACAATGCACAAAAAAGTAGGAGAGTTCCCATTCTGGTTTAAATTGACTTTCGGCAATTTTCCCTTTTTTTGGAGCAGATGGTTCCATTATTCTGGTAATTGTCTTGCGCTTACGTATTCCAACGTTGACTAAGCCGTCTGGCAGTGCATTCAGCAGCGCACAGCGTCGACCTCACCTAGCAAGCCGAGTTGAGGCGAAGTATGCAGAGTTGAACCGATGCATTGTGCAGGCACTCGCTGCACCTCGCTTTGCACGCATGCGGTTTTCCGTGTTTGTGCGACCCTTATTTAAGCCTTCCTGTGATCTGGGATGCTCTGTTATCGTGATGATGTGCTGTGTCAAGCATTTTGTCTGAGGTTGTTGGCCACCAGAAATGGCTACAGTGTTATTTTTAGGCTGCCGGTGTTCAAATTGCTGGTTGAGACTTGGTAGAATGTCTCAAGTATTGGGTATGTTGTCTGAGGTACCATTTCACATGTGTACTTTGTTACATGTACTGGGGCTGTCTCCTCTAACTTCATCTTCAAACTTGTGTTCCCTGGCATCTTCATGTTGCCTCTGTTGTGTCTTTAGAAGATGGAATGCCGGGTTCCAGGCAGAGCTGATGTCACAGTTAATGAGATTGTCCTTAACCTTAATGTCAATAGATTCTTTGATGATGCTGTCCCAATATCTCGATGTCTGTGTTAGAAGCTTGGCACCATTATAGTTCATACAATGGTTGCATGCTAAACAATGCTCAGCAGTTGCTGACTTACTTGCCTGTCTCAGTTTGGTGTGTCTTTGGTGTTCTTTGTACCTGATGTCAACAGCCCTAGTCATCTGGCTGATGTATGCCATAACACATTGTAAACGCCCAGTTTCCATAGACCCAGGCCATCCTTAGAGCTTTAATCTGGTTGAGAGGATGGAACATGCTCTTGATGTTATATTCAATGAAAAGTCCGCTGATTTTTGCAGAAATTGGCTCAACATATATCAAACATGCAACCTTCTTTGTTTCTTCTTGTACCACTTCAGGAACCTGTGGCATGGAAGCAGGGTGCAGTGCCTTTTGAACATCACAAGAAGAGTTTCCATTTTTGTAGAACACATATTGTATGTGTTCTATCTCCATCATCAGATAATCAGGATCTGACAGAGTTTGTGCTTGATGAACCAGAGTTCTGAGTACACCATTTTTCTGTGTCAGGTGGTGGCAATAGCTGGCTTGCAGGTGCAAGTCAGTGTGAGTGGTTTAGCTGTACACACTGTGACTGAAGGCACCATCTGGCTTCATCTTGCCTAGTACCTCTAGGAATAGGAGTAGTCCATCCTTCTTCAGTTACATAGTGAATTTAATGTGAGGGTGGCGTGAGTTTAGGTGGTCCAAGAAAACATCAAACTCTTCTCCCATGAGGCCATATAATAAAGGTATCATCCATGTACCTAAAAACCCATTTCATTTGAACTGGCACTGATGTAAGCGCCTCCTCTTCACATCTCTCCATAAAGAAATTGGCCATCACCGGTGAGAGAGGGCTGCCCATTGCCATCTCTTCCATTTGTTCATAGAATTGACCCCCAAATGGGAAGTATGTTGTGAGGTAACGGGCGAGTCATGACACCCTGAAAATATTCTAAGTTTGGAGTTGGTGTGTCCGCACGGGCCCCTCGACAAGCTGGAGCCGGCAGCAAACATGGGGTGCTGAATATTAGCGGGGTCCAGGAACCACGTGGGAATTTATGGTGATGCAGTGTTGATGAAGGAGACTTGTATGCTGAGAGTGCCAAAGATGGTGGACTTTTTGAGACCATAATGGCAGATATTTCACTGTTCGTATAGAAATTAATAGTAGCCAGGTGAATCATGATACCTCAAAAAGAAACATATACATTACCATTATTTGCATGATGATTCTGGTGGTGTAATCAGATTTTCAAAATCTTTATTAGTTTAAAGTTCAGTATCTGACTGTAAATTATACAAGTAACACACAGCAAAGACTTTCCAAAATCTTAACAGTTCATCCGATTTTGTCGATCGACATGACTTTAGAAAGCTATTAGTGTAAACCTAAATTGGTATAAATTACGGGCATGTAACTTGAATAGTACATGAGTTATTGGAGATCTATCGATCATGTCAGGCCATAATTACTCTCCACAGTTACACGAAAAAACAGTACCAGCATGCTTATAAATATATTTATTCGTCTGTGTCTTTGTTTATGTCTGATATATATTATTCATGAAGAAATTGGTCAAATATTTACTGTGTTTTAGAAAGCACAGAGACATTAGGCTACTGGCCTACTTTTGCTTGCTATTCCCTTGATATATGTTTATTTAATTTGTTTATGTATTTGATAATGTATGTTAGAGCGTGTTTATGGTCCAGCTGTAGGAATAATTATTTAATTTCAAGTTATTTAAATGTAAATCCAGTATTTCAAATGTGTTTCATTATGTTTGTGTGGGTGTGTTGACTTGAAGACATGGTGCGAGCATTCTAGCCAATCACACCGTTCATGAATGGAGAGACTGGATGGAAGCGGGAGAAGAGTGCTGGGCAGAACGGCACAGGACACAGGGAGTCACAGGAGAGTCTTGGAGGGTGTGGAGTGGTTTGCGCGTGGTCATGGGAGATAGAAATATTTCGGAGTGCTGACTTGTGCTCTTGTGTGATTTCCATGGCTTCTGCAGTGAAGACTTAGTATGCGCTTAGAAGTGAATATGTCACGAGCAATGTTGTTGTTCATAACTAATTATGCGAAGTAGTAATCTATTGTTTCCCTGTTATTCAACTTATGTTTTATTTAAATGCTGGACCATTGACACCAATAAGTGTTTTGCAGAAATATGCTGCATTCTCAAAAGTTCTTGTACTATCGTACTCACCATTTAAAGTTGTTAAAATATTACCTGCAGATTTTATTTAATGGCAATCTTTTATTGATAAATCTCTACATTACATTCAAAATTTGCAATTGCCGAGTGATAGGAAAGTTCGATCATTCGATTCATGTGTATATTCATATTGTACACTGTAGATTCAGCAGTATCTGGCTTGTAATGCGGCAACTACATGTCCCTGCCCCTAGACAATGAAATCAGCCAAAACTTTAAATATTTCGACTCTGAGTCGGAGGGTACATAGTCGAAGGCTACCACATCATTCACTATTATTTGAAAGCCCACAATTGGGGGCCCATCTGGGATTTGTGCCCTGCTAAGTGGTAATTCCTTTGCTCTCTGTTATCCAGAATACTATGTGAAGTGCAAAAACCTTTGCAAAGCCAGTAGAGATTTCTGTAATGTGAACCTCTCACAAAATACAGTGTGAGATCATTTTTTTTCTTTTTTTCTCCCGCAAGTAGGTTTCTGGAAATAGTGAAATTACGCAGTAATTTTCACAACTAACACAAGCTATCGATAGAGGTCCTAATCCATCACATTAAAGGCAATTTGTGTGGGGGCTCAGAGTCTAAATAAGTTGAGTGCAGGAAACAGTAGTGGTTAGCGCATTTAACGGATGGTGGTATCGGAGACGGTTGGAACTTGCAGTAACCAGCAGCAGCTACAACTACATCAGGCAATTTCGCCAGTGGTGGATGCAGATCAATAGCAATATGATGGCAGCAACTTCAAGTACTCCAGGATAGTCTTCAATGTCGACTTCCACTACAACCGACAACATCACTATGGCAGAGGGAACCATCTCAGATCAGATAAGTGCCTGCGCAAATGGTGAGACAATGTGTGACTCTGAAGTTCAAGTTCCACTTATAGACATCGCAAATATAAAACAGTCACCTAGTATGTGTAATTCTGAAAATGGAAGTGAGCCGGTTAGTCCAAAATCAGAGTGCAAAAGAGTAACTAGTAGAAATTCAGGCAAGGGGAATGAATGGGGGGAGAGGGGGGGGGGGGGGGAATATGACATCTCAGCTATTGCAAATGATCCTGGGAATGGCAAATAGTATCAGTGCAATTCAAACAAATATGGGTACATTGCAAACGGGTGTGGGCACATTGCAAATGGTTAAGGATACAATTCAGATTGATATGGGTACAATGCGAACTGCTGTGGAAGAGGAATTTGAAAAAAATTATGGGTAACCTTGAAAAAGCAATTGATGATAAATTAAAATGTGTCCGAGTGGCTGTGGGGAAAATTACAGATGAAGTTGTAAAAGTAAAATCTAAAATCGAGTCATTGGAAAAAGATCTTGGGGAAGAAATAGATAAGATATAGACAGAATTTGGGGGCAAAGTAAGCGACTGTGTAAAAGCACAAGATGCTCATAAAAGCGATATAAATTTAGCAATTAGTGACATTGCCACTCATGTAGGTGAGGGGAAGAAAGAAGTGGGCAAAATTAAAGAAAAAATAGAGTCCAGTATCACTAGTGAAAATGAATTTAAAAAACAAATGCAACAGATAAAAAGTGATTTAGATTTGTTAGCCTCCCAACAGGCCACGTTGGTTATAAATATCCCTTGGGCAAATACTGGATCTGTGAAATGTTATACAGATGACGGAAGACATCACCCAGTAAATTTCTTGGCTGCGTGTAGGAACCCTTTTGTTCACAGCATGTCAGATGAAGCGAAAATAAAATATGTTAAATAGCATTAGGAGGGAGACCCACAGTCTTGGGCAAATGTTAAATGTGGTTCGTGCGAATCATACGAAGAGCTCGAAAAGTGTTTTTTGAATAAATTTTGGAGTGAAGCAAAACAGATTCGGATCCAAAATGAATTCTTAAACGGGCCGAGTTACAGGTCTGGTAATGGGACGATGAGAGATTTTTGCAAGCGTTAACTTAGCAAGCTTATTCATGTGAAAAATCTGTTGGAGGTTTTAACAGAAATCACCACATTAAAAAAGCGATTACCCAAAGATTTGCAGTGGGATCTTGTCCATAGTCCATGTGATTCCATGGACAAATTTCTAGAATTTGTAGAAAAATTAGAGAGGACTTTGAAGTTCAAACCTCAGAGCAAACCAAGTGGTAGTTATCAAAATGGGAATCCAAATAATCACCACCAAAATAATAATCATGAGATAAATCAAAGGAATTCTCAGGAAATTAGTTGCTGGAATGAGCAGAATGGTCAGAGAATGAACAGGAGTGATAACTTCTGTGAATGGGATCCAAGTAAAGAACACAGATTTGATGGGGGAAATTCCCACGAAGTGCAATCGCGTAACGACTGGTCAGGAAACTGATGTTTGCCACATCTCAGGTCCGAGGATGGCGATCCAAACAGGTGAAGAAAAGGAGTGGAGATAATGGTAATGGTAGAAATGTTGATAGGGTTGGAGAAAGGCAACAAATAAGTTACATGGAGTATGCTAAAGAGGAAGGCTGCATAGGTGGCTCTCTCAATAAAAGCAGGCACAAATGGTGGAAGCATAGATTTGTGAGAGATTTCAGTAAAAGTAATGGGAATAAATTTGCGGGGAATGATGTAAGTTATGAATGTGTAATGAATGAGTGTGTGAATGGTGATGAATGGAAAGATTCAGTGGTTCAAAAATAAGTCAAAGAGGAGACAAATTTTGTGAAAGCAAATTGTGTGGAGAGTTCTGAAGAGGTATTAGGAAATAGTAGCAATTGCAGTAGGGAAGGTGTTGTAGTAACAAGTATTTGTGAGTTGGTGAAAAGTGTCAATGTTAGTGAAGGCAGCATAGTTTTGGTCTCACCTGCTGCAAGTGAGGGTGACTGTGTTTCAGTGGAAAGCGTCAATGTCACTAACGGAGGCTTAGCATTGGTCTTGCCAGCAGTTGAAGTTAAAAATGCATCAGCGGAGGTAGAAGATTTCGTTTAAAGGAACAGAGTATTGGTAATTTATGTTATGATGTAAAAGCTACTGGTATTGATACTTCAGAGAAAGGAATTTACGCATTTCTAGTCACAAATGAAGGTGAAACAAAACATATTGATGAATGTGTGGATCTGAAATGTTTGTCACAGTGTGAATGTGAGAATGTATGTAAAGTAGGATCGGGGGTTAATCTGGATGAAAAGGGTGTAGAAATGGTGATGTGTGCTGGCTTTTGTCCGATCACAGTGGAATGTAGCAAGTCTGGAAGTCCCAAAATTGCACGACAAGGTCAGCAATTTGTGTAATGTAGTGGTGGAGGAGAAAGTTGTGTATGATTCACGTAAAGTTAATTTGTCGATGGAGGAAAGTAAGGTTTCTGATGTGAAATGTGTGTGAATTTATGTAGTGATTTAAATGGTGTATCAGCAGATAAGGTTGCTGAGATGAATATTTATGGTGATGATGTCTTAGGCATCGATGTTTTATTTCAGGAAGATAAAGTGTTTAACAGTGAATTGAAGTGTAGTTTTGTTGAAGCTGCAAGTGTCAGTATTTTGGAGGGGAAAAACAGTAAAGTTGTGAATGCTGTGGGTACTGGATTGGTGAAATGTGTGGAAGAACTAACAGAAAACTTAGAGAGGGCTGAAGTAAATAGTGTGGATGGGGATAGTTTGTGTAATGAAATTCTTACAAATTGGTATATGAAGGAGGAGTGTGATTCTAGTGAGACTGATTGACGTTGGTACAGTAGAACGTTACGGTCATTGCTACTGCATCTGTGGAAACGTGAGAAGCTTAAAACTGCTAAGGGTACATAGAGAATGGGCAGAAGTGAAAAGCTGTTCTAATCTGTAATTAATGGTAGTAATTTTGGAGGGATAATTTATATATTTATTTGGGGATTCATTACTAATTTGTTAGTTTATTGTGGCACTGTACGTGTGCAAAAGAGGGAAGATTAGGCACTAAGGGTACGTGGAGGTCAGTGACCTTGTGGATTTAAGTAAAATACACTACTGGCTATTAAAATTGTTAAACAAAGAAGAAATGCAGATGATAAATGGATATTCATTGGACAAATATATTGTACTACAACTGGCATGTGATTACATTTTCAAGCACTTTGGGTGCATAGATCCTGATAAATCAGCACCCAGAACAACCACTTCTGGCCATAAAAACGGCCTTGATATGTCTGGGTATTGAGTCAAACAGAGCTTGGATGGCGTGTACAGGTACAGCTGCCCATGCAGCTTCAACACAATACCGCAGTTCATCAAGAGTAGTGACTGGCGTATCGTGATGAGCCAGTTACTCGGCCACCATTGACCAGACCTTTTCAATTGGTGATAGATCTGGAGAACGTGGTGGCCAGGGCAGCAGTCGAACATTTTCTGTATCCAGAAAGCCCCATACAGGACCTGCAACATGTTGTCGTGCATTATTCTGCTGAAATCTAGGGTGGCAGGAGGAACAAGACTTCTGGTCAGGTGACTACAGGGTTATAAACACAAAATCAAATAGGGGTAATGCAGGAGTAGGTTTAATAATGAATAGGAAAATAGGAATGCAGGTAAGCTACTGCAAATAGCATAGTGAATGCATTATTGTGGCCAAGATAGATACGAAGCCCACGCCTACCACAGTAGTACAAGTTTATATGCCAACTAGCTCTGCAGATGACAAAGAAATTGAAGAAATGTATGAAGAAATAGAAGAAATTATTCAGATAGTGAAGGGAGATGAAAATTTAATAGTCATGGGTGACTGGAATTCGTCAGTAGGAAAAGGAAGAGAAGGAAAAGTAGTAGGTGAATATGGATTGGGGGTAAGAAACGAAAGAGGAAGCCGCCTGGTAGAATTTTGCACAGAGCACAACCTAATCATAGCTAACACTTGGTTCAAGAATCATAAAAGAAGATTGTATACATGGAAGAACCCTGGAGATACTAAAAGGTTTCAGTTAGATTGTATAATGGTAAGACAGAGATTTAGGAACCAGGTTTTAAATTGTAAGACATTTCCAGGGGCAGATGTCGACTCTGACCACAATCTATTGGTTATGAACTGTAGATTAAAACTGAAGAAACTGCAAAAACGTGAGAATTTAAGGAGATGGGACCTGGATAAACTGACTAAACCAGAGGTTGTACAGAGTTTCAGGGAGAGCATAAGGGAACAATTGACAAGAATGGGGGAAAGAAATACAGTAGAAGAAGAATGGGTAGCTTTGAGGGATGAAGTGGTGAAGGCAGCAGAGGATCAAGTAGGTAAAAAGACGAGGGCTAGTAGAAATCCTTGGATAACAGAAGAAATACTGAATTTAATTGATGAAAGGAGAAAATATAAAAATGCAGTAAATGAAGCAGGCAAGAAGGAATACAAACGTCTCAAAAATGAGATCATCAGAAAGTGCAAAATGGCTAAGCAGGGATGGCTAGAGGACAAATGTAAGGATGTAGAGGCTTATCTCACTAGGGGTAAGATAGATACTGCCTAAGGAAAATTAAACAGACCTTTAGAGAAAAGAGAACCCTTTGTATGAATATCAAGAGCTCAGATGGAAACCCAGTTCTAAGCAAAGAAGGGAAAGCAGAAACATGGAAGGAGTATATAGAGGGTCTATACAAGGGCGAAGTTCTTGAGGACAATATTATGGAAATGGAAGACGATGTAGATGAAGATGAAATGGGAGATATGATACTGCGTGAAGAGTTTGACAGAGCGCTGAAAGACCTGAGTCGCAACGAAGCTCCGGGAGTAGACAACATTCCATTAGAACTACTGACAGCCTTGGGAAAGCCAGTCCTGACAAAACTCTACCATCTGCTGAGTAAGATGTATGAGACAGGCGAAATACCCTCAGACTTCAAGAAGAATATAATAATTCCAATCCCAAAGAAAGCAGGTGTTGACAGATGTGAAAATTACCGAACTATCAGTTTAATAAGTCATGGCTGCAAAATACTAACATGAATTCTTTACAGACAAATGAAAAAACTAGTAGAAGCCGACCTCTGGGAAGATCAGTTTGGATTCCGTAGAAATATTGGAACACGTGAGGCAATACTGACCTTATGACTTATCTTAGAAGCTAGATTAAGGAAAGGCAAACCTACGTTCCTAGCATTTGTAGACTTAGAGAAAGCTTTTGACAATGTTGACTGGAATACTCTCTTTCAAATTCTGAAGGTGGCAGGGTAAAATACTGGGATCGAAAGGCTATTTACAATTTGTACAGAAACCAGATGGCAGTTATAAGAGTCGAGGGGCATGAAAGGGAAGCAGCGGTTGGGAAGGGAGTGAGACAGGGTTGTAGCCTATCCCCTATGTTATTCAATCTGTATATTGAGCAAGCAGTAAAGGAAACAAAAGAAAAATTTGGAGTAGGTATTAAAGTCCATGGAGAAGAAATAAAAACGTTGAGGTTCGCCGATGACATTGTAATTCTGTCAGAGACAGCAAAGGACTTGGAAGAGCAGTTGAACGGAATGGATAGTGTCTTGAAAGGAGGGTGTAAGATGAACATCAACAAAAGCAAAACGAGGATAATGGAATGTAGTCGAATTAAGTCGGGTGATGCTGAGGGAATTAGATTAGGAAATGAGGCACTTAAACTAGTAAAGGAGTTTTGCTATTTGGGGAGCAAAATAACTGATGATGGTCGAAGTAGAGAGGATATAAAATGTAGACTGGCAATGGCAAGGAAATCGTTTCTGAAGAAGAGACATTTGTTAACATCGAGTATAGATTTAAGTGTCAGTAAGTGGTTTCTGAAAGTATTTGTATGGAGCATAGCCATGTATGGAAGTGAAACATGGACGATAACTAGTTTAGACAAGAAGAGAATAGAAGCTTTCGAAATGTGGTGCTACAGAAGAATACTGAAGATTAGATGGGTAGATCACATAACTAATGAGGAAGTATTGATTAGGATTGGGGAGAAGAGAAGTTTGTGGCACAACTTGACTAGAAGAAAGGATCTGTTGGTAGGACATCAAGGGATCACCAGTTTAGTATTGGAGGGCAGTGTGGAGGGTAAAAATCATAGAGGGAGACCAAGAGATGAATACACTAAGCAGATTCAGAAGGATGCAGGTTGCAGTAGGCATTGGGAGATGAAAAAGCTTGCACAAGATAGAGTAGCATGGAGAGCTGCATGAAACCAGTCTCAGGACTGAAGACCACAACAGCAACAACAACATGTAGGGTTTCGCAGGGATCGAATGAAGGGTGGAGTCACAGGTCATAACACATCTGAAATGTAACGTCCACTGTTCAAAGTGCCGCCAATGCGAACAAGAGGTGACCAAGACGTGTAACTAATGGCACCCCCTACCATCAAGCCTGGTGATACGCCAGTATGGCGATGATGAATACACGCTTCCAATGTGTATTCACCGCGATGTTGCCAAACACAGATGTGACCATCATGATGTAAAAAAACCTGGATTCATCTGAAAATGTGACGGTTTGCCATTTGTGCACCCAGGTTTGTCGCTGAGTACACCATCGCAGGCACTCCTGCCTGTGATGTAGTGTCAAGGGTAACCACAACTTTTATCTCCGAGCTGATAGTCCATGCTGCTGCAAACGTTGTCGAACTGTTCGTGGAGATAGTGGTTGCCTTGCAAAAGTCCTCATCTGTTGACTCAGGGATTGAGACGTGGCTGCACGATCCATTCCAGCCATGCGGATAAGATGCCTGTCATCTCGACTGCTAGTGATACGAGGCCATTGGGATCCAGCACGGCGTTCCATGTTACCCTCCTGAACCCACCGATACGATATTCTGCTAACAGTCATTGGATCTCAACCAACACGAGCAGTAATGTCGCGATATGATAAACCACAATTGTGATAGGCTACAATCCGACCTTTATCAAAGTCGGAAACGTGATGGTATGCATTTCTCCTCCTTACACGAGGCATCACAACAACGTTTCACCAGGCAATGCCGGTCAACTGCTGTTTGTGTATGAGAAATCGGTTGGAAACTTTCCTCATGTCAGCATGTTGTAGGTGTTGCCACCAGTGCCAACCTTGTGTGAATGCTCTGAAAAGTTAATCATTTGCATATCACAGCATCTTCTTCCTGTCGGTTAAATTTCTCGTCTGTAGCACATCATCTTCATGGTGTAGCAGTTTTAATGGCCAGTAGTGTATGTATTGATTTATGCTTTGTATAAGAGTGTGATCAATTTGAAGGATATTACAATTGTAATTGTATGTGCATTCAATTTTTGGTGCGTGGAGGTAGGAAGGATTTATCAAAGTCAATTAAATAGAACTTATGGGAATTTAAGCTTACTGGGATTCAGTCATTTGCCTTGTGACTTTGTTCCTAAAGTATCGTTTTCTGTTGGAAGGAATCTTTAGTGAGATCCTGGTTGGTTTTGGGAAATGGTTTTTGTTGAGGGGTTTCTACTTTTAGTTTTTGTTGTAGACAGATTTGTCACGATAAATGGTGGAACTCGGAAAACCTTTTAATATTTCAACTCTGAGTCGGAGGGTACATAGTTGAGGGCCACCACATCATTCACTATTATTTGAATGCCCGCAATGTGAAGGTCAATATGTGTGTGAATAAGTCCAGGAGAGCCCAGTCCAACTTTTCTCCAATCAGCTCAAGTGAATTATTCAGTGATACATGGATGAACAGGGAGACCACATCGAAACTGACCATGATGTCAGATGCCGTGATCTATAGCTCCCTGAGGTGTTGTAGGAAATCCTCTGAGTTGCGAATGTGATGGGTACTCTTCGCTACAAACGGCGAGAGTAGAGCATCTTCTTAAGGCATTGAGCAGTAAGCTGAGTGGTTGCACCAATGTTGCTGACTATTGGATGTAGAGGAACACTTCCTTATGCACATTAAACAGGCCGTAAAGTCTGGATGGTATTAATTCTTTTGCCCTTAGCTGCTTAACAGTCTTTATTGGTAGCTTGGTTTCCTTTACAAGAGCACTGGTCTTCTTATCCACCTTGTCTGTGGAGCCCCTTTCTACAGTTCTGTATATTGGGTCATTCGGAAGTTATTACACCTTATTGTCATAATCTGTCTTGTGTATGACGACTCGGCATATAGACCAGTAGAAAGGGACCCCACAGACTATGTAGATAAGAAGACCATGGCTCTTCTAAAGGAAACTGACCTTCCAGAAGAGACTGTTAAACAGCTAAGGACAAAAGCATCAATACTACACAGACTTTATGGCCTACCTAAGGTGCACAAAGAAGGGGGTCCTCTGTGTCCTATAGTCAGCAACATTGCCGCAGCCACCTACCTTACTGCTCAATGCCTTAAGATGATGTTCCACCATACGTGGGGAAGTGTGCCCATCACTTTCACAACTCAGATGATTTCCTACAATGCCTCAGGCAGCTAAAGATTACGAACTCTGACATCATGGTCATTTTTGACGTGGTCTCCCTCTTCACCCGCATCACTGAATGATTCACTTGAGCTAATTGGAGAAAAGTTTGATAGTGGTCACCTGGACTTATTTAGGCACATATTGACCTTGACATACTTCCTATGTGGGAGTCAGTTCTATGAGCAAATGGGAGGTGTTGCACTGGGCAGCCCTCTCTCACCAGAGGTGGCTAGTCTCTTTATGGAGAGATTTGAAGAGGAGATGCTTACATCGGCGCCAGATCAAATGAAATGGTTTTTTAGGTACGTGGATGACACCTTTTTTATATGGCCCCATGGGAGAGAAGAGCTTGATGTTTTCTTGTACCACCTAAACTCATGCCACTCTAACATTCAATTCACTATATAACTGGAGAAGGATGGACTACTGCTATTCCTAGAGGTACAAGCCAAGAGGAAGCCAGATGGTACCTTCAGTCACAGTGTGTATAGCAAACCCACTCACACTGACTTGCACCTAGAAGCCAGCAGCTGCCACCATCTGACACAGAAAAATGGTGTACTCAGAACTCTAGTTCATCAAGCAAAAACTCTATCAGATCCTGAAAATCTGGTGATGGAGATAGGACACATACAATCTGTGTTCACGAAAATGAAAACTCTCCTTGAGAGGTTCAAAAGGTACTGCACCCTGCTTCAGGTTCCTGAAGAGGTACAAGAAGAAACAAAGAAGGTTGCATGTTTGACATATGTCAGGCTGATATCTGCCAGAATCAGCATACTTCTCATCAAACATGACATCATGAACATGTTCCATCCACCCACCAAGAGTAAGCCACTGCTAGGGAGTGTGAAGGATGACTAGGTCTGCGGGAACTGGTCTTTTACCACATACCGTTTAAGTGCGATGTGGCATACTTCGGCCAGACAACTAGAACCATTGACATCAGGTGCAAAGAACACCAAAGGCACACCAGATTGATAAAAACAACCAAGTCAGTGATTGACAAGCATTGTTTGGAATTGAATTATTCTATGAACTATAATGACGCCAAGCTTCTAACACAAACATTGAGATAGTGTGTCAGTGTCATCAAAGAATCTATTGAGATTAAGGCCACAGGCAATCTCATTAACTGTGACATCAATTTCCAGCTGAGTTCTGCATGGAACCCGGCACTTGATATTCTGAAGATGCGACAGAGGATACATCAAGACCCCAAGGGGCACAAGTACAAAGATGAAGTTGTTGAAAACAGCCCAGTACAGGCAATGAAGAATGCACATGATGCAGACACAATACCTGAGGATGTTCTACTGAGTCTTGACCCACAATTTGAACACCAGAGGCCTCAAAATAAAACACCTGCTCCTGATGGGCTCGGGCCTCAGAAATAATGCCTGACATTGGATGCCATGATAACAGAACATCCCAGATCACAGGAGTACATTAATGATGTAAACTGGAAGATAAAATGTCTAGCACAACTTGGACATCACTCAAAACTTTATACAGCAAGACTGACAACAGATAATAACCACGAAGTATACACACAGTTTTCGGAATGGCCGTGGCTAGAAGAAAGCACTACATTTGCTGCTATTCGTCAGTGCATACCATGGACAGAGCTCCTGGCACAGCATGAACCACATAATCTGTCATAATTAAAACAATTGTGACATTCAGAACATTTATCTCAGAATCATGTTTGAAGTTGTGAACTAATCTCATTGCCATGATTTTTCTGGTGTACTTGGTTTTTCTGTATCATGTTTGTAGGGTCTGTAATGTAGTTTCATTGAAAGTGTAATATTCATCTTTCATTTTGTCTCCCTGAGCTGCCACTGAATGATCTCCACCCTTCAGGCAAGGAAGCACACGCTTGAGCCTTGAGGAAATACCCCTCTAGGTGTCCAGCCACCACCCTACCTGCATTCCTCATCCAGTCTGCTTACTGCCACAAGATGTGAAAACACTTGCCTCTCGCTCCAACAGCTGACTTCTTATACTGCCACAACAGTAAGAAAGAGGAAGAGAAATAAAAATTTTTTGGAAGCTGCAAACACAATTTAAGAGTTTGGTGGAGGAAAGTGAGGATCACCAGGCGCAGCAACAAGTGAAGTATCAATGAAAAATAAAAATTTCCCTCAAACAAAGGGGTAAATTAGTAAAAAATTGTCACAAAAAAACTGCAACTTTCACACACAATCATTCCTCACCAAATAAAAGACTTCGCTCTCAAAGTGCCAGCTTTAATCTGTGTGTTAAAACATATATGAGTATTTGAATAGCATTTGTATCCTCAATGGCCTTGTGGCGCCGATGAGGTCGACACCAGCATCGATCTGAGTATCGTCTGTGAACTAAACTAAGATTATCTTTGGGCGAAACCGCCATGTTAGTTCTTTGTAAGCCTTGCTTGTGTAAAGAGGTGAACAAATGAACTACTGCAAAATGGGAGTATTGTTTGGCGTAACCGACCCAAACTTCTCCCTCACTGGTGACCCGAGTTGTAACATCTTCCGTTTTCGCCGTTTTACTGTGTCTGCGGCCTCCGCGTCAATTATGTTCGCATGTATTACTTCGACACAGCATTCGAACAATGACTTCGGCCCAACGCCTAACGCCAATTTTGTGATCGACATGCATCGTGTTGTGGGCGATGTACACCCGCCAGGACTGCGACACGATGCCTCTCACTCGACGATTACGCCGATTTTGCCAGACATTTTCGAGCCTGCAACAATAAGTGAGGTTAGGAGTGTGCATGACTCCGGCTATCTGATGCCTCTGTTCCCACCACATGTGCCCTCCCTCATTAACGATGCAGTTACTTCTTACGGATCTCCGTGCAGTGCGGGACCAATGCCGATTTCTGCAAATGCTTCATTGGACAACCTACCACTGCCAGGACAACAATTTGCCAAGCCACAATCGGTGCAGTACCGTGCGGATTCCTGCCACATGGCCAGAACTGCTTTGTTCACAGGTCAACCTCCTCAGCATCCGACTGCACCCGTGCCTGTCTCGGTTAAACATCCGCACGTGCCGTCCTGCTTCAATACCTCGGCCTGCAACAGGAACAATAATTTGTTATCTATGCCTGACCTCCATCTCCATCCCAATGGTACACCTCAGTGTTTTGTGCCACGACATTCACCTTATCCGCACACCATTTTGAGTGGAGTGACTATGAACAGTGAACATTCACACATTCCGTCCAACGTTCGACATCATTTTCCACACTGTGCTTCTGGAGAGCCGGCACCAGTCGATTTTCTGCTACCGTTCTCAGCACATCCCAGTGCCTCATCTGCATCGGTCTTCCGCGACATGTCAGTCTGAACACAACCTCAATGTGTTGAGCTTCCGCAACGACAATCGACACATTACGGTGTCTCACCCGTGTCGCCTTCTGCGTTGCGACAGATCACGCTCAACCACAACGCGTCACCTTCACGCTGCCACCCGACCAGCCGTCGTCGCCACATCCCTGGGAGGCACACTCTCCTGGAATACTACAGCAACAACAGCTTGTTTCAGGCAGTGCCCCGACAAATCCAACTCAAACCTGTTCTTCCAAACATTCTACAACGCTTACCGACGTTGCTGCCGTTTAATCCCGACAGAGCAACAACCTGGTTCAAAATTGTGGACGAAGTGTTCAACCATTACAAACTCGACGAGTCAGCCAGGTTTCTGTACCTCATCACCCACCTGCACGACCAGGAGGACTTGATTGCTGACCTGGTCGACGCCCCGGACTCATCTACCTGGTACACTCTAGCCAAAGAGACAGTTCTACATCGGCTTGCACGCTCAACTGAGGCAGCAATATGGCAAGTGCTCCACGTCAAGCAACTAGGCAACGACAAACCTTCCCAACTCTGGAGGCGGCTGCGTGCCCTGCTCAGCGCCGATCTACTCTCTGACACAGCTCTCCTCGCCATCTGGTCAGATAAACTATCTCCTCACACCCGCTTTGCTCTCGCTAAGAGGCTACTTCCCAAACACCTCCTGCGCACAACATGACAGGCACCCCCCAGTGCTACAGTCTGTCTGGGAACGACCGGATAATTCAAAATGGCTCTGAGCACTATGGGACTTAACCACTGTGGTCATCAGTCCCCTAGAACTTAGAACTACTTAAACCTAACTAACCGAAGGACATCACACACATCCATGCCCGAGGCAGGATTCGAACCTGCGACCATAGCGGTCACGCGGTTCCAGACTGTAGCGCCTATAACCGCACGGCCACTCCGGCCGGCGACCGACCGGATAATTGTGGACGACTTTACATTAAAGACATTCTGTCGGATACTTTTTCCTAGTGGACACAGGCGCCAATGTTTCACTGCTGCCCACGTCCTTAGCGTCGTCGATCATCCTCCCTCATCATACTTCACTGCAAGCCATATATTCAATTAAACTACAACGCTCGGGTTCAGCTTCACATGTTGTCTCACTCCCCGCAAACTGCTAACTTGAGTGGACTTTTTTAGTGTGCGAAATTGACGAACCTATACTAGGCATTGACTTCTTGCTGCACCACAAACTTTCACCGGACCTAGTGCGAAACACCGTGTTTCATCACCCTTCCATGACTCACTTCCCCTGTCCTCTGTCGAGCACATTGTCTCACTCTCTGCAAACTGCAAACTCGAGTGGACTTTTTTAGTGTGCGAAATTGATGAACCTATACTAGGCATTGACTTCTTGCCACACCACAAACTTTCACCGGACCTAGTGTGAAACACTGTTTTTCATCACCCGTCCAAGACTCACTTCCCCTGTGCTCTGTCGAGCAACCCCCCCCCCCCGCCCCCTCCCCCCCCCCCCCCCCCGCCCCATCCCCATTACCCCTGAAGAATCGATCTGGGCTCATCTCATCCATACATGCTTGTCTCTGTCGACGATCTTACAAGAAACCACGCATAAGTGCCTTGTCGAGCTCAAAAACGTCGCTCGCCTATGCAAGGAAAACTTCGAGCTCTCCCTACGGCTCCACAAAACTCAGCTCCAGCTCTCCGACGCAGCAAAGGAATTACAGACACTGTAGCAAGGGCAAAGCAAGGTCAGTAAGTGCGCCGAATCTGCTCACAGTTCCAGCAATCAAGCCTCCATGTGCTTCCCTCCCACTACCCCTCGCAACTGTGCTATCAAGTCTACCATAACGTGTACTGACAGTTCCACAGGACCACACCCCTCTAACACGGCAGCATTTGACACTCGGCTGGACACGAGTGCGCATGCGCGACGAGTGTCACATGTTCCTGAACTGACAGCTCCTACCCCGTCCCTCGCGGACAACACCTTAAACTATGCAACTTCGGTTTCTGCGCGCCGCCTTGCGACCGCCACTGACAACACAAACAGTGCATTCGCGCCTAGCGTTTCGCCCGTGACCACGCTGCCACAGGCTGTGCCCTCAGACAATGGACGTACTAACGCTTCACGAGCTCTACCGAGCTCACCCGATCATGGTGCCAATGCTTCAGGCTGGTGGCCATCTTGGTACGTTGACTCCTGGGACACTTCGCCGTCTCGGCTCCCATCGGATCCGCTGAGTGGCTCCAAACACCACGACCACGTCTCGCCTGCCCCGCCCACCACACATTGTAAACAAACCACCTCCTGTGCCGCTGGCAACATTTCCGTGTCACCAAGGGCACGGTTCACAAGCTTCGCCTCACACCAGGCCCCCCGATCTCCAGTAAACCATGTCAAATTTGTCCTGAGCTCCTCTCCGACCATAAAAAACAGATTTCTGATCTATTAAGCTCTGCCGTCATTGAATCCTCTGCCAGTAGCTGGTCTACGCTCAAACGTATGACACCCAAGAAAGACGGGTCGTGGCACACGTGCGGAGACTACCATCGACTAAACACATGAACAATTATTGACACCTACCCCATACCCAAAATTGCCGGCTTTACCAGTTCCCTCACAGGTGCGACCAAGTTCTCTGTCATTGATTGCAAATGGGCCTACCACCAGATCCCCATGGCACCTGAAGACTTCGAGAAGACAGCACTCACGACCCCGATCGGGTTATTTCAGTTTCGATTCATGCCCTTCGGTCTGAAAAACGCAACCCAGACCTGGCAACGCTTCATCAACGAAGTGCTATTCGAACTAAAATTCTGCTTTGCATATCTTGATGACATTCTTGTGTTCAGCTCCTCTGTCAAGGACAACATTCGTCATGTGCAAACTGTTATGAACACTCTCGCAGGAGCAGGCTTCCAGACCAACCAGGACAAATTGCAGCTACATCAACCCGCTGTCACTTTTCTTGGTTTTCAGGTCTCTGCCGACGGCATTTCACCACCCCCTGAGAAAGTACAAACAATACTAAACCTACCCAGACCTTCATCTTTCAAAGAGCTCTGGTGCTTTCTGGGGACGGTTAATTATTATCGCCGACCTCTACCTTGGGCTGCGGAGATTCAGGCTCCTCTGACGGATGCCATGTCAGGCAACCACACTTCTGGTTCTCGGCCCTTTCCATGGACCCCTGATATGACTGCATCTATCACTGCCCTCAAAAATCTTCTTGCCGAGGCCTGCACCATCGTGCATCCTCCTCCCAATGCACAGCTTTTCATCACCACAGAAGTGAGCGATACTGCCATCGGTGCTATCCTTAGCCAGACAGTCGACGGCCAAACTTTGCCTCTGCAGTTCTTCTCGCGCAAGCTCACCAATGCACAACGAAAATATTCCATGTTTGACAGGGAGTTACTCGTGGTCTACGAAGCGATCAAGCATTTTAAGACTAATGTTGAGAGATGCCCTTTCTATGTTTTAACGGACCACAAACCCCTGGCTGCGGCCATTACAAACCCGCCAGCTGACCCGCCTCCTCGCCGCTTCAGATACATGGACTTCATATCTCAGTTCACCACCAATGTCAGACACATAAAGGGCGCTGACAATATAGTTGTTGATTTCCTTTCACGAGTCAATGCCGTTCATTCGCTGTTAGACCTCTCTGAACTGCCTAACCTCCAACCCGCCGAGGAGGACACACAAAACCTGATTTCAGTCTCTACCTCTTCATTACACTTCGTCGACACAACCTTCCCTGGCATTTCTGGTGAGATCTGGTGCGACGACAGTACGGGCACGTTACGCCCCCTCATCCCAACCACGCTCCATCGAGCTGTCTTCAACGCACTGCATAATTTAGCCCGCCCTGGTGTTTGTGTGTCCGCCCGCCTCGTAGTGGAGCGCTTTGTGTGGTGAAATGTCAATAAGGACTGCCAGCAATGGGCACGCTTCACCCCCCCCCCCCCCCCCCCTGGCGCCTTTTCGATCCCTCCTGGGCGTTTCCAGCATATTCATATTGACATTGTCAGCCCTCTCCCCCCCTCTATCGGCTTTCGTTGTGTTCTCTCGTCTATCGACCAAACAACTCGCTGGGTCGAGGCTGTCCCCCTCCCCAATATCATGGCAGAAACTGTTGCTCGAGTTTTCGTCAAGTCATTGGTATCGCGTTTCGGATGTATAGCTATCATCATGACTGACCAGGGCAGACAATTTGAGTCGGCCCTGTTCAACGAGAAGATTTGTAACATTTGCGGCATCCAGCGCATGCATACCACAGCATATCACCCGCAAAGTAACGGGCTAGTTGAGTGCTGGCACCGCACTTTCAAGGAGGCTCTTCGATGCCACGACTCTCTATGGACAGAGGCCCTTCCCCTTATGCTACTCAGCATTCATACAATCTATAAGGAAGACCTCAAAGGCACAATAGCTGAGTTTGTATACGGCCAGAACATTGTTCTCCCTGGTGAACTTGTGAGCCCTTCCGCTTCTCTCCCTCAGTCTGACTTACCTTCCTTCGTGGGTCGCGTCAGATGTCACTTCATCAACCTCCACGTCCCTCCGCCTGCCAGCCACTCCCGCCCTAAGGTTCACATCCCGAAATCTCAGTAGAATTACAAATACGTCATGTTCCGAGATGACACTGTCCGTGCTCCCCTCCAACCTCCATATACCGGCCCATACTGAGTTCTCCAGCGCTCAGACAACACCTATGATATCCAGATAAAAGATTCAACTATTACAGTCTCTCTCAACAGCCTTACGCCTGCTCATGTCGAGCTTGCTTCTACCCCCCTTCAGGCCACGACCACGCCACTCACTGTCATGTCTCACGACGCTCTGACCACTCCCTCCACGTTGAACTTACACACTCGGTCGAGTGACTTCCAGCTCCAATCGTCAAGCTCTTCTCCGACCTCGCCCTCTACTCCAGTCTCACGCACTCCGTCAAGTGACCACATGCTCCCCACGTCGAGCTTACCTACGATCACACCCTGGCTGCCGGGCCCTTCACTGGTCCCTTCGATCTCTCCCCCGTCGCCTGCCTCACCCTGTCGAGTTTTCTCACGTCCCCCCTCTTGAACATGCCCTCGCACGAGGTGTTTGTGCCTGTCCCCCCCGGACATAATCCACGACATCTCTATAATACTACGTGATCACACACTGTTCGTCGTGTGTTTCCCTTCATCTGGTGCTCATGACACAACCTCCGCCATTCCCTGCCACCTGATGAAATGTGTTCCCCTCTGGCCCGACGTCGACCTGGACATGCTTTGTGTGTTCACCACGCCCACCGGAGACATTGTCGTCATCGCTCCGTTCCACCAGCAAACCACTGGCCTCCCTATCGCTGCACAACCAGCACGCCCAGTATGACGCCCGGCACACTTCAACGACTTCCAGGTTCGGTGGCCGAAGCTTCCTTCATGACATCTACCGACACAGCTCCCCAACGACGCTGTCGAGCTGGCTGTGGTCTGGCTCCCGCGGACCACCCCTGCCGACGCCATAGTCACCCCCCCCTCCCAGCCCCTTAAGAGTACTCTGCACTGAGGGGGTGAGGAGGGGGGGGGGAGGAGCTATGTGGCGCCGATGAGGTCAACACCAGCATCGATCTGAGTATTGTCTGTAAACTAAACTAAGATTAAACCGCCATGTTAGTTCTTTGTAAACCTTACTTGTGTGAAGAAGTGAATAAATGAACTATTGCAAAATGGGAGTATTGTTTGGTATAACTGACCCAAACTTCTCCCTCAGCCTTGTTTGATTATGTGTGGATATTGCAAACAAGGTTCAGTTAACATATTAGTGTAATGCTCCTTTGGTTTCATCATAGTTTTTATGTTTGTGGTACTCCTGGGGTGTTATGCAGCAATGTGTGGTCTTTTTACAGAGTGCTTGTGTGATCACACAGTATTTCAGTATTTACTCTGAATTTGCAACACCATGCATCATGCCATAGAGTCCCTCCTGGAGAAGTTCTTTGCCATGGATTTCTCAACAATTAAAAAATATGTTGGAAACTCAATGTAAAACGAAGTTGACTCAGCCTTGAATATAAATCCAAGTTGTTAATTGAATGTTCCAATGTTTTAGAACTGGATGCATCAATAATAAACCAAGTTATTATTCAGTACATGAACTTTCTATCAGTTGCTTGAAAACCATCACAAGATTTTTTTGAGACGGTAGTGTTGTCATGTCACCAGCACTAGTGCCTAGCTGCAAGAAATTGCTCTTTTGTCAGCATGAACCCTTGCAAACCATAAGAAGGAGAGCTTTGGACTCTCTGGATAGAAAAACTTCCTCAGCAGAGTCAACTAGCCCTCTAGCCCTGATTCTGCATGAAGCAGAGTTGCTAGACTGAAAACTTTCTGTAGCAGATAGACTACTTATGGTTCTACAACAGTGGCACCATATAAACTTCAAAGATAGCATACCATCACAGCACGCCAAAGCACTGAAACCCATGACATGTGCTGCACTGCTCCAAATGGAGCTGAGAACAGTCAACAGTAATGTAACGACACGTCTGTCTCTACAAAAAAGGAAAAAATCAGCGGTTCTACATGTAAGCAATGCAGAAAACGTGTGATAAAAGGAATCTTATGCGTAAAGTGCAATTTTTGGCTTCATGAGAAGTGCGCAAAAGTGAACCTGAAATTCATTAGTGACGAAGTTCCGTGGACATGCACCGACTGTTTGCAGTGGGAAACATCAGAACTTGTAAGTACCATAAAGTCAAAAGAAGAAATAATTAAAGTGTTACAAAGTGATATCGGAACTCTCAAAAAAGAGATTCAGTCTCTGAAAGAAGAAAACGCAAAGCTAAAAAGTGAATCGGCAAGCTGCGTATGTGGAAACCCGTTACAGAACAAAACAAACAAATGTGAGGACTCTTTTGTGCAAACTCCGTTCGCGAGCAAAAAACAAAACCTTGAAAACTTACATGTGCATATTCCCGCAAAAACAATGGCAGAAAGCGAAACATGTGGAAATTCAATAAACTCGCGCGTCCAAACTCCGTTATTGGGAAGTAAACAAACCTGTGTAAACTCGCATATGCAAATCCCAGTGAAAACAGTGGCGGAAAACGATTCGTGCGGTAAATCTGTAAGCAAATATAAGTGGAAAACTGTGACGTATAAGAAAAAAGATAAATGTGAAAGAAATCCAGCAAAACAGATCGACAAAAGTGATTTCTTTGTTATCGGCGATTCCATGTTAAAAAATGTAGTGGTTCCGAATTGTAAAGTCGATGTTCGCCCTGGAATCCGACCACAGCAGATTGTGAAACATTTCAACAACATTAGGAACACGGAAAAATCCAACCAAAACAACAATGATTCCAACACAAATTTTAAAGGCGTGATAATTCACGTAGGGACAAACTCTATTAGAAGCAGCAGACAAGAAGAAATCATAAATGATATTCGTAATGTAATTCGGTCAGCCAAAGGTTTGTTTACAAGCTCCAGAATTGTTATCAACGGAATTCTACATAGAAGATCGGTGAGTAACGCGTATACAAACAAAATAAACACCGGCATTAGGGAACAGTGCGACGAACTTGGTGTTGTGTTTGTTGACCCAAATAAATTTCTCGACGACAAATGTCTGGGTAGGGATGGCCTGCACCTAAACAGACTAGGTGCAATGACTTTCAGTAAAATGCTCCTGGATTTATGTAAAATTATAAAAAATAAGGGAAACTAATACGGTCTGCAGGGGGTGACTATCCAAGAATAACATATGCAAACAAAAAACGTGAGTGTAATCGTAATAAGGAAGCAGTTGAACCAAAACAGAACGACATTAAAACGAAAAAAAGTGGTAATGCAAATAGCGGTGGAAAAAATTACTTAACAGTTGTTCACCAAAATATATGTTCCCTAGCAAATAAGACCCAACAGCTAGAAGTGGAGCTGGAGTCTACAGAGTGCTCAGTTGTTTGTCTCACTGAGCATTGGTGCAATGAGGCTGAAATTAATCAGTTAGTCTTGCAGTCTTATAATTTAGCGTGTGCATACTGTAGGACTTCTATGAAGTGTGGAGGGTGTTGTATTTATGTAAAACAAAATTATCAGTATAAGACCAGAAGCGATTTATGTGTAATCAGTGAAGAGCAACATTTTGAACTGGCAGCAGTTGAAATCAGGGACCAATACAGGTGTAGGAATTTGATTATCTTATGTATATACAGATCTCCTAGTGGAGACTTCAATATCTTTTTCTCCAAACTTAATCATGTTCTTGACAAGATATCCACTCCAAAGAACCACATTCTCATATGTGGAGACCTAAATGTGGATAAACTGAATCCTGATTCTACATGGGACTCATTACAAAGTCTTGCTCAAAGTTTCAATTTAGTTCCAATGGTTAACAGTGCAACCAGAATAACAAAATACTCAAAGACAGCTGTTGATCAGGTATTAACAGATTTAGGCAAAGAAAACTGTGAGGTGGTGGTAGCAGAGCTAGGATTATCTGATCACTCAGCTCAAATCATTAATATAAAAGTGACTCCAGAAGAAACAAAGAAAATGCATATTTACAGACGAATTTTTTCTAAAAAAAATAGACATGAGTTTGCCAAACAGATAGCAGGACAAACATGGGACTCAGTATACTCAGAGGTAGATGCAAATGAAAAATTCAAAAATTTCATGACATTGTTTAAATTAAATTTTGAAGAAACATTTCCTAAAGTATTATGTCCATTACCAACAGCAGGAAAAAGCAAGTGGGTCACAAAAGGAATCAAAAAATCATCTGAAACACTAAAGTACCTGAGCTCCATTAAACACTGCCAAACTAATCCTGCTTTCTCACTATTTTATAAAAGATATAGGAAAACATATAGGAAAATATTGTTTGCAGCAAAGAGAGCTCATAACTCCAAAATAGTGCTCTCTGCTGAAAACAAAAATAAGGCAGTATGGAAGATTGTGAAGCAGGAAACTGGTACCAGGAAAATGAATCTGTCAAACTTGAAAATCAAAGAGGAAGGGACTTTAATAAAAGACCCAATATATTTGGCAAACTATATAAATGATTATTTTAGTAGCATAGGAATAAAATTACAGGAAAATTTTCTAACAGCCCCTCAGGTCAAAAAGCCAAATAATGGTGTATCACACTCAATGGTGTTATTCCCTACAACACAGGAAGAAGTCTATAAAGCAGTCAGCAAACTGAAAAACAAAAACTCAGCTGGTCTGGATGAAGTCCCCATTTTTATAATTAAGGACTGTATCAAGAGCCTACTTCCACTTTTAGTTGATATTATAAATCAATCTTTCAAGCAGGGCTACTTTCCAGACTATTTAAAATATGCGAAATTACTACCTCTCTTCAAAAAAGGTGATGCAGGAATAATTGAAAATTATAGGCCAATTTCTCTACTATCATGCTTTGCAAAAATATTAGAAACTATTATGAAAGATAGGCTAATCAATTATTTAAATAAATACAACTTACTGTCTATTGACCAGTTTGGATTTCGATCAGGGAAAAGCACAGAATCAGCAACAGCACACCTCACAAAACACATCCTAGAAGCATTAGATAAAGGGAACTACACAACAGGTATATTTCTTGATCTAACTAAAGCGTTTGATACAGTAGACCACAACATATTGTTAAATAAGTTAGATGAACTTGGAATTAGGGGACTTGTGAAAAAGTGGTTCCAGTCATATCTAAAAAATAGAAGACAGATAACTGAAATCTCACATATTTCAAGTTGCTCAAACTATATTGTAAAGTATACTTCAGACCCAAATTATGTAAATATAGGTGTCCCACAGGGTAGTGTCCTTGGCCCAGTACTATTCCTCATTTACATAAACGACTTCCCACAGAGCATCAAGCATGGACAAACAATATTGTTTGCAGATGACTCAAATGTTCTAATCAGTGACAAATCACCAGATGCACTAAAAGAAAAAGCCGAACAAACACTAAACAGTGTACGTGAGTGGGCATCCAATAATAAACTAACACTAAATCTTAAAAAAACAAATGCTGTTAACTTCTATGTCTGCAAAAAACCACACTTTAACAACTTTAAGTTAAACAATGAAACTATAGAATGTGTAGACTACACAAAATTTCTTGGTATGCATGTTGACAGTCAGTTAAAGTGGGAAGAACATATTAAAATACTTAGTAACAGAATCGCTACAGCATGCTATGCTCTGAGAATTCTGACTGCAGTTTGTGATACTACATGTGTCAGATCTGTATATTTTTCTTATATCCACTCTGTTATTACCTATGGAATAATATTTTGGGGAGTCAACAGTAAAAATATTCAAATAGTTTTCAAATTACAAAAAAGAGCAATTCGTATAATAACCAAGAGTGGCAGTAGGGCTCACTGCCTTGAACATTTCCAAAAGCTGGAAATCCTAACTGTCCCCTGTGAATACATTTTTCAAAGTGTTATGTATGTAAAAAAAAATATTGACTGCTATATGAAAAATTCATTAGTACACAGCTATGAAACTAGAAACCAATTCAATCTGCATCTAGAGAGGAAAAATAAAGTTAAAACTCAGCAGAGCTTGTTGTACAATGCTGTTAAATTATATAATAAATTACCCCAAAAAATAAGAGATATTGACACAATCGGACAGTTCAAAACAAAACTAAAATTTTTTTTATTAAATAAAAGTTATTACGCAGTAACGGACTATCTGAATTAAAACATGTAGTGTAATTAAAGTCGCCTGCATTGTAATACATGAGGAAATAATTATGATATGTAATCAAAAATTGTACAGTACTATAAGAAAATTACAAATTACATAAGGATATAAAACTAATTTAAGATACCTCAAAAATGTGTGTAAATACTAATTTTATGTGTATAATTGTAGGTATATTGTATTGTATATGTTTTTGCTGACGAAATCCACACAATGTAAATTGTTACATGGATTAATAAAGAAATCAATCAATCAATCAATCAATCAATGTCCCTTGCTTAGCTGCATACAGCACCACCCTTGCACTTCATAACACTATGATGCCCAACCCTGCTGCCACTACACCTAGCTGTGCTGGTATCGCACACAATTTAGTGAACCGCACGCAACTGTCAGCTTCTCTGCTTGTTCCCAAATGCCAAGTGCAGACCGAAGTAGGTGTTGTCACACAGACAACAAGCCACCTTCACATGTACCAAATTGGACTCTCATCCTCAACAACACATATGCTATTGCACCTCCGACTGTATGCCTTTGATCACATCTCTGGTACATACTTTGTCATGGACACTGGTTCTGATATTAGTACAGTCCCTAAGGACATGTTCACAAAATGTAATGACACATTGTCGATTCAATTCTGAGTCACCAATGACTCCATGACCTAGGTACTTTGAACAATTCATCAGGTTTTACAACTCAGCAAAAATCTACATTCCCATGGACCTTCCTTGTTACAGACATAAACAAACCACTGTTAGGTGTGAACTTTCTTTGGCATTTCTGCCTAAAACCTGATCTCAAACAAGCAGCTCTCATGCACCATGTGATCTGATGGCTCATCGCTGGGTTTTTTGCCCTGGTACCACCTACGCCATTCTACATCTCCATCTTCATAACATTTTACAAGAATTCATGCTCGCACTTCAGCTACGCAAGATGCTTGCGCTGACCAGCCAAACGACGGCTCCACAGCCAGGCAGATGCACCACCAACACAACTGAACTCAACACTGCGAACACAGATTAGAATGGTGCCTTTGGTCTCACCTCCCTGCCCAGTGACACCAAACTCCACATTCTCCAAGTCACGCATGAACGCTCACTAGTAAGCCATTCACAGCAGCATAAGGCATTGGATTCTTGATACCCCCTCCTGTCAGTGTGCAACAAGGCACATTGATTAGATTAGATTAATACTAGTTCCATGGATCATGAATACAATATTTCGTAATGATGTGGAACGAGTAAAATTTTCCAGTACATGACATAATTATGTTAATTTAACGACGTAATTAAGTTAATATAACAACAGGAAGCTTGGAGTTGGTTCAAAGGAGATGTACCTCACTGATTAAGTTCAGATCATTCTTGTAATAAAAGACATAATAAAAGCCTTCATACAAATCAGAGTTGCTGAGTTCTGGCTTTGGGTATAAGTAGAATTCTTTGACAGACGTAAGAAGAGTTTATCAACGATTCAGAGGTTCACGGACTGCTCAGAGCTGAAGAACAGTGACAAGGTAATTTAAAACTAAATGAACCCTTGCATCCCAAATATGCCACTCAAAGTCATGACAGACACAAGCGTTCAGGCTATCAGAGCAATCTTTCAGCAACAAGTAGATGGCAATATGCAACACCTTCATTTTTTCTCGAGAAAACTTACAACCTTACAGTCGAAGTGGTCTGCATTTGACTATGAACTCTTTGCCATGTACAAAGCAGTATAATACTTCTGAGAGGACATGGAAGGCAGTCAAGTTGTGATATACAAACTGTGACAATAAAATAATGAGACTGACGTGAAAAAAATGTTGCTTACCGTTTTAGTCAAGTTTAGTGTTGTCTCCTTCAAAGTAGTTCCCTTCTGATTGCACACACTTTTTCCAGAGCTTCTGCCATTGTTGGTGACATTTCTGGAACTCATCTTCTGTAATATCATCCAAGACCCTCGTCACAGCTTTTCGGACACCTTGTGTTTTTGAAAATGGTGTTCCTTGACTGCCGTTTTGACTCTTGGAAATAGAAAAAAGTCACATGGAGCGATATCTGGTGAATAAGGTGGCTGTGGTAGTACTGAAATTTGTTTTGAGGTTAAAAATTGCTGTACTGACAGAGCAGTATGGGATGGCGCATTATCTTGATGCAGAATCCAACTATCAGCAATGATGGCACGTACACGAAGAACTCTTTTACAAAGTCTTTCTAAAATTTCTTTGTAATAATATTGGTTAACTGTTTGTCCAGGAGGCACCCACTCTTTATGAACAATTCCCTTGGAATCAAAGAAGTACACAAGCATGCACTTAACTTTTGACTTTGACATGCGAGATCTGTTTGGTCTGGGTGATCCCTTTGAGCACCATTGTGAACTTTGGCGTTTTGTCTCTGGATTGTACTCAAAAAACCAACTTTCATCACCAGTGATAACACAGCTCAACAATTCTGGATTGATTTCCGTACGCTCTAACAGATCGGCTGCCACATTTTTCCGTGTTTCTCGCTGTTGTGGTGTGAGATTTTTGGGGACAATTTTTGCACAAATCTTTCTCATACCAAGATCTTCATTTATTATTAGATGAACCATTTCACGATTGATGTTCAGTTCTTCTGCAATCATTTTCATGGATAATCTTTGATCAGATCGTACGAGTTCACGCACCTTGGCCAAGTTGACATCTGTCCGTGAGGTTGATGGTCGTCCACTGCGATCTTCATCTTCAATATTTATTCTGCCTTCACTAAACATTTTATGCCAACGAAAAACTTGAGCTCTTGACATAACCTCCTCTCCAAAAGCCTTCTGAAACTTACTGTAAGTTGTTATCGTGTTTTCACCCAATTTAATGCAAAAAGAAATGGCATACCATTGTGCAATATTATACGGTTCCATTTCCATGACGAGAGACACAAACATGTGTTAACTTATTACAGCACAACTCATGACTGAGCAGTTGCATTGATGTGCCGCTTGGACTAGAAGCAGCTTATAGACCAAGGTCAAAGATATTGTGCCTACACAAGCCTGCAGGGTTGCCACATCTTGCAAAGAAAATCAGTCTCATTACTTTATTGTCGCACCTCGTAGGTGGACCATAAAGCCCTGGCAGATGTGGTACGCAACCCATCCAAGGATGTCAACCGCCTGACACTTCTGTCATCTGGATTTAATTTCTCAATATACAGCTCATGTTCGAAATTTGCACAGAGCTGTTGTTGCAGACTACCTCGGCCCATTAACACCATGTCCTTCTGCATCGACTGTGTTGCTTTCACTCATGACCAAATACTCAACCTATCAGTCACAGACATAAGCAACAACAATAGATCAAACTTACTCACAGGGCAGCATGATATGCCAGACTCCTAGGTGCTCTTACTATGCAACATCTCATAAAATAGGGAGACCCCTCAATCCCAACATCATGTTCCATGTGATATTTGAGCAAATTCACAACCTGTCCCACCTGGGTGTACAACCGATGATTCAGTTGATGACTGACCAATTTGCGTGGCTTAATGTCAAATGGGGTTGCTGCACCTGGGTGCAGACCTGCCAGTCATTCTAACACAGGAAGGTTGGGTGTCATGCACAGCTGTCCCTCGGTCATTTCAAGATTCCAGCATGTATATTTTGATATAGTAGGGCCCCTTTCCATACCAGAAGGCTTCAAATATATATTGCCAATCAGTGATCACACCTATTGCTGGCTTGAGGCAGTACCCACAAAGATATCACAGCAGAATCTACTGTTTGGGCCTTCATCATTATGTGGGTGTCCCACTTCGGCTTTGTGGTACCAGATGAAATGGGATGATGGTATACCATCCACAAAGTAACAGGCTGGTGGAACGCTGGCACCAAACTCTTGAGACTGCACTAGTGTCACACAGACAGCTGGATGGAGGCACAATCCTGCTGGGTCTTGCTCGGCTCTCTCTCAGCTTTTAAGGAAGTAATACTATTTTCCACATAGGGTAGCCACAGCTGACACAGTAAATTGTTAATATTTAAGAATCTTCAGACCTTTTCTACTAAAAAAAGTTCTTATGAATTGATGGGATTAACAGTGAATGAAGTCTCTTCAAGCCATTTTATCTGTTTTGTACTCCTTTGTAGGGAAAACTACCTATTTTGCAGTGTTACAGGTGCATTCTCAGCTGATGCACTGCTAATTAAAATGCAGCCTTTATAGAATAGGATTTTATAAAAACGGGAAAAATTTTAAAAATATTTGTCAAATGTGCATTAACTGGAAAACTGGAAAACAAAATTGAAAAAGATCAATACTCACATGATTAGCCCTCAAATAATCAGGAAGCTATGATGTTCTGCTGTTCAGTTGCATATCAAAAATGTTGATCCATTATAGGCTGTCATTAATAGTAAAACTGCCAGTGAGCACCAGTAGGTGAATGTCAGGCTGAACACATGGGGTGATAAGATGTGGCTGATACATTTGGGAATCACACCATTAAGCAAATGTGAAAATGGCAATTGTTTGTTATGCCAGTGCTACACACTGGCAATTGGTGATGACATACTAGAAGTTCATATCAGCAAATGTACATTGCATGTTTGATCCCCAAATCATGCAACTCCAAGTGATAGAAAATTATGAAAATGAATGCACCTATAGCAAGGAATCACTTACAGCTTATCTGATCAAATGCTATTGTAAACCAATGGCAAGTGACATAAAAGTGAAAGTAATGTTACTCACCAAGACTATTTCACAGAGATGCCTTAAATAAAAAATATGACATAAATGAAAAAATCCTACAACACATGTCTGCTGTGGCAGACATTGAACCAGTACAGGAAATAACAAAACTAGCATTGGGCTTGCATTATGGCGATGAAGAATCACACATGTGTGAAATGTCAGACAGCAGGGCCCTGTTTCCTGCACTCATTTCTTGTTGGCAGGAGAAAACATATTATAGGATGCTTTGCCTATTTTATCGTTTAGTTAAGGCTCTCCACAAAACAGTCTTGGTAAGTAACATTACTTTCAAACTTCCTGGCAGATTAAATCTCATTCTGGAAACATTACTTTCACTTTTATGGAACTTGCTGTTGGTTTACCATAACGGCCAGATGTACTGCAAGCAGTTCCTTGCTATAGGTTCATTCATTTTCATAATTTTCCATCACAAGGAATCAAATGGTTTAGGGTATCAAACTCAGGATGAATATTTGCCAGTATGAGCTTCTAGTACGTCACCATCAATTACCAGTCCATGGCACTGACATAACAAACAGTTGCCATTTTCAAGTTTGCTTGATCGTGAGTGATTCTTAAATGTCTCAGTATTTTTGGTTATGTATCAGCTATTTCCTTTTATAGAACCCGCAGATGTTACTGTGGCGACTCTTTCCCTAACCTCCATCTGTAGCAGCATACGATGGGCTGTGTAGACTGGAAACCAGTCTCACAACACCCACGCTGGTCACTTCCGCCAAAGGGAGAACTCAGACGGCCACATTTTCCAGATGCTAGGGCCACTGAACCATTGCTCGAGCAGTCTCTTGTTCCGCTCTGACAAGGCAACATTCCTGGCCATGCTCTTAGCAGCTTGTCCGCCCAATGTCACGTGTCCTGCGTGATCGTCCGCCTCATTTCGCTGGGGTATGCATGAACCACAGAATTCTTATCCCACACTCATCATTGTCATCCTGTCATTGTCCATTTAATAAGAAGAGTGCTACCACATTGTTTCCACACCACCTCCTGAGCTGCATGTTTTCGAGGCGATTTTACTGACTACAGGAGGACAAAGCCTGATGCCAGATGCCCGGTTCATCCTCCCACTATCAGCAATTGGAATACTGCATGCAGCATAGTGTAAATAATCCAGTGAAGTGTAGAGCATGCCAGGACTACCAGGCTTATTTATTACTACTCTATCCCTGTCCGTTTGGGCATCCCTTTGCCACCAAGTGCACCTTTGAAGCAGTTTTCCCATGCTGCCAGGTGATGCCAAATGAAGGTTGCAAGCCTAGACGCTTCTCTGTTAAGAGATTGTTTTGAATATTACTATAGTCATTAGCTTTAGGGTTCATATGTTAGAACCAGCCCTTGCAGCTCTTCTTGCACATCCCATAATGTATTGCCCTTTTCTTAACTAGCACATGGCTTAGGCACATGCACCCCTTAGGTGTATAGAAGGGAACATAAATCATTAGTGGCTGTAATTAGTTTTTACATTACGTCTTATCTCCCTGAGTGTCCAGTTTGACATTCACCTACTTGTGCTTAGTGCCAATTTTAATATTGACAACAGCCTATAATGGATAATCATTTTCAGTTTGCAACTAAACTGTGGGAAATCATGGCTTCTCAATTGTTTGAGGACTAATCACATGAGTAATGGTTTAAAAAAAAAAAGATTCAATTAATGCAAGACCGACAAATATTTTTCAGAATTTGTATAAATTTTTTTCCGCTTTTATAAAATTCTCTTAATTAACAGTGCTTCACCTGAGGAAGCACCTATAACAATGTGAAGTTCATAGTGTCTGCAGTAATGGGCTGTGTAACAGTTGAAGAGGCTTGAATAGTCTTCATTCACTGTGTATCCCATCAATTTATAAGAACATTTTATTCAAAAATGGTTTGAAGATTCTTAAATTTTAAGGAAGACCTACAGACCACTTGGCAGAAGTACTGTACAGAGAAAACCTCACCCTTCTGGCAAACTTCATCCTACCAGCAATTGCATCTCTTCTGATTGAACTTCTGGCTCTGATACAGCAAGTGAAGTAACACATTCACAATTCACAAATTCCACCCCAGTCGCACACACTGCATCAAAAACAATTGTTCAGAAAGTGTCCTCAGAGAGCAAAAATATGATGCTTCACAATGACACCATTCATCCATCATTAAGGCTCCTTAAGTGGGACCATTCCTGGTCATTAGATAAGGACCACAGACCTTCAGTATATCTCTCAAAGGCAAAGTGACTACAGCATATCTACACAGACTTAAGCCAGATGAGGAGAACAGAGGCACCACTACTTGACAGTGATATCCAAATAACCAACATCACAGTGACACAAACACAGCAGCAGTCATGACGATCAATATTCATGACTTCCGGCCTGAGGACATCAGCATTAAAATTATTGACAATGACCTCATTATCAATGCATGGCATGACCTTCAGGGCATACACATTACTCCATCTGTACATCTACTCACACATGCCTATTGGCTACCCTCTCGTGTCAATTGCACAGCACTGTCATCGCACCTGTTTTTGGACAGCATCCTCACCATCACTGCACTGACACACACCCCTGCCAACTGTCAACCTCTGCATGCCACCAACTCCACTCCTTTCACCTGCAGCAACATTAACACCACAACAATGCCCATCAACACCACCTGCTCCACCTCAATCGCAGTCCAGCTGCCCACTATGGTCACCAGCACACCTGGCTCTGCATCAAGCATATGCTGTCTCCATCACATCACAGACACTAGGATCAGTTGAGCCATTCCCTGCCCAGCAGCCGTCCTCCGCACGGCTGATCAAGCACACTTGTGCCTGCACCACATCAGAGCCAATGTGGGTCAATCACATCTTCCTTTAGTGCTCCACACTACAGGGTGCAGAGTGACTATGTGGGGTGATAACACCATTGATATCACAGACCGATGAGTCACATCCCCAGTGCGTGGTACCTGTGGCACTGACAGCCAATTATAGTTTGGTTCAGAGCTTTGTATTGAGTAGATGTTTCTCTCTCGCAATAAAGTATTGTTAACTCATCACTGAGTAGACCAAGTTATTAGTACATCTCCACATATAAATAGTGGAGATCCACCACAATCTCCAAAAACAATAATGAAACCAGTTTGCATGTCCACTTCACTGTACTGAAGATATGCAGACATCGGGTATTACTTAACATGCATGTTAGATACATAGCTGATAATAAATACATCAGTTAGTCCTGCTAAGAAATTAATCAGTGGAGTAGGTGATGTTGGCAACAAATAAATCCTTTACACTCCTGTTACACTGTACTTTATTAGTATTATTGGCAAGCTACTGAAAATTTGTATTCCTTATGGGAACGGGATACGATTATCTGTCGGATGCAATAACTATCCCCATTAAATTCCACATACAGATATATTTTGTAGTTAGTCATAAACGTGTACACAGCTTGAGATACAGAACAGAACCAGAAACTAACATGGAGGCTCGACAGAGCAATAACAGTCCAAAGATGGTGTTAATGGTGGTCGATACGACCTATCGACCCCACACAGCACTCCCACCCTCTCCCACAGTACGATGTACCACCTGTGATGCTTGAGTGGAGATCATGAGGGCATCAGTGTCGTTAGTGGTCTTGCGAGGTGGCAGGCGCACGGCCGGATTTCCATCTTGGTCGAGGCGGAGTGATTGGCGGCAGGTCCACCTCGTAGTCAGTCAACCAGTGGGGGAGGACGATGCGTCGTCCTGCCCAAGAGCAGGTGTGTGTAACAGCCTGCAGTGCAGTACAGGCATGCCCACCCGAATGCAGATCGAGCCATCCCAGGACATGAACGCGCGAATTTCTGACGGGTCACACTCACAGGGGGAGGGACAGGCTATGCATTTAACTGCCCACTGGAGTCCGAGGCCGTGGTGTCTGTTAGGAGCACGAGCACATGGTCATCGAAGGTGATGATTGACACATTGTCCATGTGGAGTGGTGGCATGTTGCAGCACAGGTTGAATGTGAGAGAACGAGTGTCCACAGTCGGTGAAGTGGTGGCGAAACCTGCACATGGGGTGGATGGTGACGTGCTTGGAAAACTTGCGAATGGCGACGACGAATCATGGGTTGGAGAAAACAGCGCCGTGGGATGAGACAAAGTATTTTCAGGCTCCATGGCAGAAAAGTTGTCAGGAGGGTCCGACTGAGATGGTAGAGGGGCGATGGAGTCCATGAAAGCAGGTTTGAGCCTGTGCAACTAAACAGTTTGAGAATGATCTTTTACCTAATGTCGAACATTGTGTCACCCCACCAGAGTACTTTAAAGGGGCTGTGGTAGAGTGATTGCAGGGGTTGTCTAACGGAATCATCTCTGAGCATAATGTGGGAGCAAGTGTTGAGTGCGGTTGGCACATAAGTGTACGTCGGGGAATGGCTGACAGGTAGGTGTAGTTGTGCATGTTTGAAGTGAGTGCGCATGCGACTAATGAAATCTGGGGAGGGGGAAAAAACTCAGGTGTTTGAGGCAGGATAAGTTCCCTTGGTAGGACTGGGTTCTCCCTGAAAACTAATTCAGATATGGTTCCCTGTAAGTCTGGTTTAAAGGTCAAACGGAGACCGAGTAACACCCACGGAAGCGCCTCAGACCGGAGGCAGTCATGGCACCTGAGGGCAGTTTTGAGGGTGCGGTGCCACCGTTCAACTAACCTGTTGCTTTGCAGGTGCTAGATTGTTGTATGAATTTTTTTAATGCCACAGATGTTACATAAAGTGGTGAACAGGGTAGACTCAAACTGCTGACCTTGGTCGGTGGTGATGGTGGTCGAGCAACCAAACCTGTCAATCCATGAGGAGATGAAACTCTTGGCCACGGTTTCAGCGGTGATGTTGGGTAAAGGAACAGCTTCCACCCAGTGAGACATGGGGCTGATTCTGGAGAGAATACATCTGTGGCCCTCCGATGGTGGTAGTGGACCGATAAGGTCGATATGTAAATGACGAAATCTTCCTTGCAGAATGTCGAACTTGCCTAGTGGAGGGGAGGTGTGATGGCCATTTTGTTGTGTTGACAGGAGACACAACTGCGTGCCCCAGTCTGACAGTCCTGTTTAATATCGAAACGCTTGGATGAGGGTGAGCGAGGTTATGCAAGGCGTCGAAGTCTTGCCGGTGCAATGTGGGTGGGAGCAAGGGCCACCGGGTACCGGTAAAAGAATCACACCACACCTCGTCCAAATTGTCGGGGAACTTGGCTTGGTAAACACAACAGATGTTTGAGGATCTGCGAGGAGAGCTTGAGATTCCTCATCAGAGGTCTGGAGAGCAGCCAGGTTGGATAAGTCAATTATGCGTGAGACAGTATTGATCTGCGAGAAAAAATCAGTGGGGGTGTTTTCTGTGGCTTTGATGTAGTGAACATCTGTTGTGAACTGAGATACTAAATCAAAGTGGCGGAAACGCCAAGGGGGTGGACCCTCAGGAGGGTCGCAGAAAGCATCCACTAGTGATTTGTGTTCAGTAAGGATGAAGAAAGAATGGCCTTCGACGTTGGGGTGAAAGTGTGTGACTGCTTCATAGATTGCCAGAAGTTCCCTATCAAAATCAGAATATTTCTTCTAAGCTGTAGACAGTTTTTTAGCGAAGGAATGAAGAGGAGAAACCATGTCACCTTTGCAATTGCTGTAGTACTGCCCCACTGCAATGTCGCTGTCGTCTGTAGTGATGAACAACTCGGCCGACAGGTCGGGATGGGCGAGTGTCACGGTGTGAGCTAAGGAAATTTTTAGAGCCTTGAAGGCCTCCAGCATAGGTTCAGTCCAGCGAACTGGTTTAAGGCCTGAAGTCTGTTTGCCCGACAGCAAGTCTGTCAGCGGGGCCTGCACGGCAGTGGCAGAAGGCAGATGCCGACGGTAGCAATTTATTGTACCCAAGAAACGTCAGATTTCTTTGTAAGTAGCCGGAGGTGGAAGTGACGTGATGGTCTGCACGTGGGATTTGGGAGGCTGTATTCCATCTGTGGAGACAGTATAACCCAAAAATGTGACAAAAGACTGGCGCAATTGGAATTTGTCCTTGTTGACCTCGACATCATTGGAGTAGAAGTTCTGGAAGACCTTGGATAAATGATTTTCGTGTTCCTCAGCCGAGTTGCTGAAAATGAGTATGTCATCCAGATATGCAAAGCAAATCTCGAACTGTCGTAAGATTGAGTCGATGAAACGTTGCCATGTTTGTGCCATGTTTTTCAGGCCAAACAGCGTGAAGTTGTATTGGAACAAACTGAGCGGCGTGATAATAGCTGTCTTTGGAACGTCTTCCGGTGCAACAGGAATCTGGTGATAGGCACGTTTACAGTCAATATCACTGGAGATTGTGGTGCCTATGAGAGAAATCGTTTATGTTTGACACTGGGTAATTGTCCATGATGGTATGAGCATTTAAGCGTCTGTAGTCGCCGCACATTCAGAAAGAACCGTCATGTTTGGTGACGAGGTGAATCAGTGAAGACCAGTTGCTGTCCAACGGTTGCAGGATACCTGCCTCCGAAACTTCATTAATTTGCTGCCGGGCCACGTGCAGCTTAATGGGGCTGAGGCGTCTAAACTTGTGCCTCATAGGAGGGCCGGCAGTAGTAACTATCTTGTGTGTTGTTCTGTCAGTGACGGAAGAAACTGAGAACTACACACGAGACTGAGCAACGTCCTGACATGAAGTTTTTGGATGAGTGGGGCGCGACGATGCGTAACTGTTAGCGTGAGTGGGAAAAGGCAGCACGAAAGTCACATGCCTATTACGTGAGCCCAGCGTGCACATGTTTGGAGAGGTCAGCTGTGCACACAGCACGGAGTGGGTCGGGACGCGCAGCGACTGTCTGTTGTCAGCCTTGCCTTGGGTAACCAGAGCAGATGAGAGAGGTGTTGGCATCGCGCTGGGAACAGCGATGGCTGCTGAGTCACGTGGCTGGCGCGCAAGAGAGGGCGAATGTTTATCAATATGTGGGGTGGCTGCCTGCATGTTGGGTGTGGTCGTATCGCATGCGTGACTGTCATTAGAAGCACTGTTTGAAACACATGGCACTGAACATGGCGACCGCGTCGGGGGTTTGGTGTCTACCGGACACGAGTCGTCACCCGCAATTAATGTTTTTGGACTAGCTCGCTGAGTGTCCGAGCTGATGTCTGCTGGAGAAACACGATTAGGTGGCGGCACTGTGGACTACAGTTTCAGCAGCGACGTACTAGCCGTGACGAGCTCATTGTAAGTGCGTGCTGTTTTTTGTTTCAGCTCGTTGTTTTCCTGGCGGAGTTGTGCCACCGAGTCGCATTCTGACAGTAGGTTAGTGACATAGGTCACAATATCTCCTGCAAGGGCAGAGCACTCGCGTACTAACTCACATGTCGCGAGAGAAACAGAACGTGGAACATAAGTGCGGGAGCACAGTATCTGGGTGTTAGTGGGATGATGTAGCACAGAGCCCTGAACCACATTCGGAGAGAGTTTGTAATGGGACAAAAAATCCATACCAAGAATTTGTTCATCAATGTCGGCAATGTAGAAAGTCTACAGAAAACACAGAGAAGGAGATAGCTGCACCGTAACTTTGACAGAGCCTGAGGTTTGTAATGTTGATGCGTTTACAGCTCGTAGAAGTGACCTCGTTGGTGAAAAGGTGGGAGGAGCCAACGATGTGGGCATGATAGACACGTCAGCACCTGTGTCGACTAGGAAGACGAGCCGTGATGAAATGTCAGTCACGTATAAATGACCGCTCGGCCAGGTGGACGAGTGGATGGAGTGCAATGTGTGAGGACGACTGTGAGGTCCCGCGCAGGTCTCGGCATCTTCTAGATCCTGCGGTTGGCCTTTGGGTGCTGGCAAGGTAATCGACACTTCTTAGCATCATCGCCAAAAATCTTGTGGTACTAACAATATGGATGAGCCGGATGAGGTGGTTGCGGTGGTGACTGTGGCAGCGGAGGAGGCTTGTCCTCATTGATTTGTCCCAGGATGTGTACTGGCACATATAGTGTGTGGGCGATTCTTGAGTGCTCGGACGGTGGAGAGAGCGAGTGGATACTGCCAGGCAGTGTAGAAAATGCGGAGGTGGAGCGAGCTCTGCCTCTGCTAGCAGACGGCTGGTAAACAGGAGCAGTTGTGCCAACCAGTGGTGAGTGGTGAGCTGGTTGGTGTTGTCGTAGCAGTGCATACAGCTGGTCTGCGATGCGAAGACGAGAGCCGATTGGCTCGAAGGCGTGCGGTAGCAGGTGAATCTGTAGGTCGGTAGGTAACTTGGCGGACCATACTGTCTACAGAGTAACGTCCGGCATTGTATGTTCACTCACAAGTAATCAAAGGCGGCACCAGAGTTGTGATGGAGTTCGGTCCCCCAGATGCTCCTCGTACAAGATCTTGATGATTAATTCTTGTGGTGAGCAGGCGAGTTGGTCCAATATTGTTTTCTTTGCGAACTTGTACTTCGGTGGAGGTGGTGGCGAGAGGAGTAGATCACAAATTAAGTCCAAGTGATCATGGAGGTGCTTGACGAGACATAGGAATTTAGAGTTGTTGTCGGACACATGACGTGTCGCTAAAACACGATGCAGCTGGCATAGTACCGTGGGAATGAGTGGTTGCGCAACACGTGTCGCGGTCCTGTAAACTGTACTGGAGGTTAGAGGTACAGATTTGAAATTGTCCACCTCGGAAATGACGCGGAAGGCCGGTGCAGCAGACACAGGCAGAACAGTCAGAATAGGAGTCCCCCGTGCATGTGTGTGTGTATGTGGGGGGGGGGGGGGGCAGGTGGTGTGGATTGGTACTTCGTGCGACAACAGTGAGTTTCTGCGCACATTGGGAACACGCCCCATGTGGTCAGACTATACATTGCCTGTGAAACTTACTGAAGATCACATTGTTGTGGTAAAAATGTTCCTGGAAGGTGAAGTGCTGTAAGATGTGCTCAAGCCCACGTGGTCAAAAAACTGAACAACAGGTCTGGTGGATGAGCAAGTGAAATTTGGTGCATGAAAATGTCCAACGTTAGTTTGTGAGTGAGGCAACACCAGAATAGGTTGACAGCGTGTGCGTTTTGCATAAATGGCGGCGTTGCACACAGCGTGACTGTAACCAACGTTGCGGCCTGTTGAGAGTCAAAGTACGTGTGCGAATGTAGATCACTTTGAACACTACACGACTGATCAGTAGTTACACAGTTCTGAAAATTATCCACGTCATATTTCACATGTTGGTGAGCACAGTCCGGCGACACGAAACCTGAGTCCATTGTTTGAGTTAATGGTGTAGCACTCGACCGTTGTAGGACAACAAAGTTTGAGGTTAACTTGGTTGGAGATCGCAAATCACTGTCGATTAGCGGAGAGCCAGCCATTGGCGAAGGATTGGATTGGCCTGGTTGTCGTAGTTGGGCCTCCAAATCTTCAAACAAAGTGCTGGGTGAGGTTGCCATGGCATCATGCGCATAATCTGTTGATTTACAACACACAGCGTGGAAGTTGTGGAAGACGTAGAAACTCCGGGGTCACCAGTATGGGAACGGGATACGATTATCTGTCAGATGCAATAACTATCCCCATTAAATTTCACATAGAGACATATTTTGTAGTTACTCATAAATGTGTTCAGAGCTTGAGATACAGAACAGAACTAAAAACTAACATGGAGGCTCGGCAGAGCAATAAGAGGTCAAAGATGGTGTTAGCCATGGTCGATACGAACTATCGACACCACATCCTGAATAACAAACACCTTTCTGGACCTAACTGTGTAGAGCTACTTCTTTTCACTGTATTACTCATGGAAAATGTCATGCACATGAAGCACCATTGGTCTCCACATGAATTACAGTGGCTTGTTTAGGGATCACTTCACTTTATCCGCTGCAGCATTACTATCATCATCTAGCAAACTGTGCACAACATACCTGGATCTTCAGCTGGACTCCATTTTGAATTTGCTGTTGTTGGATTACCTGTGTCACCTGCGATCGTACTTTTGCTGTAAATAAAATAAATGTTTAACTGTTGTGTGTTGTCATGTTGTGTGTAAGTCACTACATGAGTGAAGACAGAAGAACTCAGTGTGCAGGACAAACAGTGCTTTTAACCTTCCCTCAAACAGTGCCACAAGTGAACAGTGATATGAATTAAAAAAGTTCAGTGCTAGAAATTTCTCAATGTGTCATGGATAATATCACTTCAGTGGACACCATGCATCAAAGCCTACTGCAATGCCAGTTGTGAAGTCAGTTGCGGATGGAACAAATTCGACAAGAAAACACTGCAATGTTGGGGAGAGTTTTGTCAGCATTTCACAAAGTAGCAGCCACCTCAGCTGGCATACCCACCTCCATTCCCACCATATGAGGAGTCAGCATAGAACTGGGAATCATATGAAAAGCAGCTCAGACAGCCCTTTGAAGCTTTCCAGGTAAAAACACTGATGCTATAGAAGCTCTATTCTTCTCATGGATCGAGCTACAAACTTATAGACTTTTATGTAAGTGGGCCCCCCCTGACTGAATTCTCTCAGTTATCTTTAGAGGAAATCGGCACTTTACTAATTACATACCACCACTGCCATGTGTACATGATTTCATCTAAGGTAGACTTTTATCAACATAAAAAAACACCCTAATCAGACCTACAGAGCGCGGGCAGCAGAACTACATAGACTTAGTTGTAAGTGTCATTTCGTAACTTCAAAACGTAAGGAAAGATTTGCTGACATAATCATTAGGGTGCCATTATTCATTCTGCCCCAGATAAAGAAGTTAGACAGCAGGTTTTACAGTTTGACAGCCCATCACTTGAACAGTTGCTACCTCTAGCATAGGCTTTCAAAGTTTTCAAGCAGCAGGCCAGCAATTAGAAACATGAGCTGTTGGGGAAATTAAGATTATGCAGCAATTTCAGAAGATGGTAAATGCACAGCCCCTAATTGGTGTCTGACAGCAGCTGCCCAAATGCTGCCTGCTCATTGGAGCACAGAGAGGATGTTCCCTATCGCCGCTGCCTCCATCTCTTGCTGCCGCATGTGCCACAAGGCCTCCATATGCAGGGTCGTCACTGCGGCCAGCATATTATCATCTGGGCTCTTTCTGCTCGTACATACAGTGGGGCCAGAGACATCAGATGGCTGATTTCTGAGGGTGATGCCCCTTCAGATGTTGATGAGCCGATCGAAGTCAATGTCGTCACTGTAGAGTGGCCACTGTGCTGTAGCCATCACCACTGCATAGGATCACCACAGTGGATCTGGTGGCTTCCTCACCCATGCCAACCTTCTGCTAGCAGTGTTCTGGATGGCGTGATCCTCCTCTTTCGGGTGGTGATGCCTGTAGCATCAATGCTGTTGAGGGGGGGAGGGATATGGAGGCATACCTGTGCAATCCGCCACCGCAGCATTTGTATCCAATGCCAGTGGCAGCTGGGTAAAATGAGCGCCACTGTCACCTGCAGCCAGCACTCCGTTTGGCAAATACGAACGCATCGAGTTGCAGCCAGTGGGGCCTCGTCCACTTGCATCTTTTCCACTCTGTACTTGGACTGTTAATAGTTGCTCTCTAACCTTGTCATCATTTGGTGTGCAGTGATCAGCCACTGTAATTTTTGTGTATTTACTGGTTGTCAATAAAAGTGTAGATACAGCAAGTTACATGTAGCTTGCTCTAAGGATGGGAAACCCAAAGAATGTATGTACGTACTCGCCAAATAACAAGATGATAAAATGTAATATTTTGATACCATAAATTAATTAATTGTCAAATATAGTGAAAACAAAGCGAAGTTTTCTTCCACCAAATTCCATAAAGCTGTATTGAGAATCTGATTGTTTAGTATAATTTTATAATTTCTGTATAGAAAGGGTGATTCTTTTAGGGTTTAGTAGGTATGAAACATAGTAGAAACAAAGCAAAGTTTTATTTCACTAAATTAAATACAGCTGTATTGGGAATATAATGATTTAATATAGCTTTATTTTATTTATTTATTAATGCCTGTAACTCCTTAACCTTCTGCTTCAACTGATTGTCTCCATGTCACTCTGAGCCTGCCTCATCTCCATCGCCCTGCAGGATCCAATAAAGCGCTGCCTTTGCAATATGCTGATTTGGTCTCCTAAGTGTACACCACTTCCTGCTTCTTATTTGCAGCCCACTTGGCAGCTGGTTTATCCTTTTCCGGAGTATTTTGTTACAGATGACATTTGGCCACCATATTCCCGGGATGTTCCTCAGAAATCTATTGTTGAATGTCTGCAGCTTATGGGTTAGCTGCTTTGCCATATCAAAGAGCACTTCAAAGAAAGCTTAAGAAATGTTGATTGGGGAGATGTATATAATGAGCCAAATGCTAATGATAAATGCAACATATTTCTTGATAAATTTATGTCCCTTTTTGAACATTGTTTCCCAAAGAAAATTACTAAATGTAACACCACACATTTTTCAAAGAAACCTTGGATTACTACAGGTATTAAAGTGTCTTCAGAAAGAAAAAGAAAACTTTATGAGACAGCAAGAACTAGTAAAGATCCAGAAGTAGGCTTACACTATAGAAATTATTGTAACATACTGAGAAAAGTTGTAAGGAAATCAAGAAAAATGTATGTTAGAGAAGAAATTAATAACTCTGGCAACAAAATAAAATCAATATGGAATGTTGTCACAAGAGAGACAGGAAAAGTAACCCCTGGGGTAGGTAGTATTGCTATTAAGGAGAACAAAACCATCATAACCAACAGTACACAAGTAGCTAATGTATTTAACAACCATTTCTTAAGTGCAGGAGAAAAAATTGTGAGAACAGTTCAAAAGAAAAAGCCAGGTAGTACATGGAAGAGTCTGTTTTGAAAAAAAATTAGTCAGATTAAGTTTCACCTAACAACCTCTTGTGAAATAAGTAAAATTATTAAATCTTTGAAAAATAAATGTTCTGTTGGAGTAAATGACATCTCTAATACGATATTAAAACAATGTGAAGCAATTACAGCTGATGTTCTGAATCACATATGTAATGCATCATCACTAACTCAAGGTATTTTCCCAGACAGGTTAAAATATGCCATTGTCAGGCTGCTCTACAAAAAGGGGGACACTATGGATGTCAATAATTATCGGCCAGTATCCTTGCTTACAGCATTTTCAAAAATCTTCGAGAAACTAATGTACTCAAGAGTGGTTAGCCATCTCAACAGTAATGGGATACTTAGTAAATCACAGTTCGGATTTCAAAAATGCTGTTCCCCTGAGACAGAAATATACAATTTCACTGTCCACATAATAGAGTCTTTAAAAAGTCAAATGTCACCAATAGGAATTTTCTGTGACTTGTCCAAAGCATTTGATTGTGTGAACCATGGCATTATGTTACAGGAATTACAGTTCTATGGTATAAATGGAATAGTATAGGATTGGTTTAAGTCGTACCTAAAGAACAGGGAGCAAAAAGTTTCCTGATATGGGTCAAGTGATTTAAATAAGTTTGTCACTTCATCTAACTGGGGTGGAATTACATTGGGTGTTCCACAGGGTTCAATCATGGGTCCCCTTCTGTTCTTGATATATGCGAATGACCTCCCTCCCTATCTGAAACAGGAAGCTGAACTGACACTGTTTGCTGATGATGCAAGCATCATTATTAATCCAATAAAAGAAACTCCAATTGAAAATGACACAAATAAGATCTTTCGAAAAGTCATTAATTGGTTTTCTGCAGATGGACTTGCTCTTAACTTTGAAAAAAACACAGTACATCCAATTTTCTGTTGCAAAAGGTACAGTTCCTTCAATAAATATAACACATTAACAGAAGTCAGTAGACAGGGTAGAGCATACTAAGTTTTTGGTTGTACACATAGATGAGAATCTTAATTGGAAAATTCATATTTTGGATCTTCTAAAGCGACTGGGTTCAGCAACTTTTGCAATCAGAATAATTGCCAATTTTGAAGATATAGAAATTAGTAATCTAACATACTTTGCATACTTTCACTCTCCGATGTCATATGGAATAATATTTTGGGGTAACTCAACATTTAGACAAAAAGTATTCAATGCTCAAACGAAAGTGGTTAGAATAGTGTGTGGGGTTCATAGTCGCACATCTTGTTAAAAGATTGGGAATTCTTACAACAGGCTCACAGTACATTTACTCACTAATGAAATTTGTTCTCAACAACATGGATCAGTTTAAAAACAACAGTGACATTCATGATTATAATACCAGAAAAAAGAAAGAACTAACTATCCTTTACTCAACCTATCTTTGGCACAGAAAGGGGTAAAATATGCTGCTATAAAATTTTTTGACAAATTACCAGATAAAATAAAATGTCTGGCAGACAGCAGTAATAGCTTCAAAAATAAATTGAAATCATATCTCCTTGACAACTCCTTCTATACCGTAGATGAATTCTTGAACAAGAATAAATATAGCTATAAATACAGTATATGCATTTTGTGTCATTTAAGGGAATGGGGTAAATACTAGAAATATTAATCTTTAACTCTGTATTGTAATATATATATTAAAAAATCTTGTTTCATAAGTGCATTTCTTGTGCACTTGACACGTTCTACATCTTAATGGCTACTGTACTGTGTGACTGATCAATGGAACACGCAACCAACTAACTAACTAACTAACTAACTAACTTCCATTGCTCCATTTTATTCCTCACACTTTACCCATTGCTTGTGTCATACTATGTTAAATAGTATTGGTGAAAGCATGCAGCCTTGCTTAACTCCTGTTTTCACTGCTATTGAATCTGACAGCAGACCTTAATGTTGAAACTGGCACATGTAGTTTTCATACATGCACTTGACAAGAACAATTATTTTCTTGGGAAGTTTGCAATGAGCTCCATATTTTTGTTCTAATTATAGTGTCAAAGTCCTTTTCAAAGTCTACAAACAGCATGTAAAGCAGTGATTGGTATTCCTATGAATGTTTGCTATTATTCTTAAGGTGTTTATCTGGTCAATGCAAGAGTGAGCTTCCCTGAATCCTGATTGTTCTCTTCTTATTTTCTTGTCTACATATGCTTTTATCCTATTCAGGGTTGTTTGCAAGAGGATCTTGCTTGGGATTGACAGCAGGGTGATGCCTCTCTAACTATCACAAACCAATAGTTCTCCTTTCTTGGGGAGCTTGAAGAGCATGCCTCTGTTCCAGTCATCTGGTAGTTGTTCATTCATTCATATGGCTGTATGGAGTGGATGCAAAATTTCTGCAATTATAGAGGCATTTACTTTGAGTAACTGTAGCGATATCGTCCAGGCCTGGATCTTTTGCATTTTTTATTTGTTGGGCTGCTTTAGCGACTCCTTCTTTGGATGGTGGTTCTACATGGATTGACATATCTTGTGGGAGTCCTACCCCACTGAGTTACAGTGTCATCTGTATTTTCACAGTTCAAAACGTTCTCAAAATGTTGTTTCCACCTCTATACTTGGTCTTAAGAATGTGTGAGTAGTTTTCCTTGCTTGTCCTTAATTGGCGTATCACAGTCACATTTCTTATTTGACTGTTTCCTTGTGATGTTATATGTTTTTGTTGTTGTGGTCTTCAGTCCAGAGACTGGTTTGATGCAGCTCTCCATGCTACTCTATCCTGTGCAAGCTTCATCATCTCCCACTACCTACTGCAACCTACATCCTTCTGAATCTGCTTAGTGTATTAATCTCTTGGTCTCCCTCTACGATTTTTACCCTTCATGCTGCCCTCCAATACTAAATTGGTGATCCCTTGATGCCTCAGAATATGACCTACCCTTCTTCTAGTCAAGTTGTGCCACAAATTTCTCTTCTCTTCAATTCTATTTAATACCCCCCCATTAGTTATGTGATCTACCCATCTAATCTTCAGCATTCTTCTGTAGCACCACATTTCAAAAGCTTCTATTCTCTTCTTGTCCAAACTATTTATTGTCCACGTTTCACTTCCATACATGGCTACACTCATTACAAATACTTTCAGAAATGACTTCCTGACACTTAAATCTATACTCGATGTTAACAAATTTCTCTAGTTCACAAACGCTTTCCTTGCCATTGCCAGTCTACATTTTATATCCTCTCAACTTCGACCATCATCAGTTATTTTGCTCCCCAAATAGCAAAACTCATTTACTACTTTAAGTGTCTCATTTCCTAATCTAATTCCTGCAGCATCACTCTATTTAATTCGACTACATTCCACTATCCTTGTGTTGCTTTTGTTGATGTTCATCTTATATACTCCTTTCAAGACACTGTCCATTCCATTCAGCTGCTCTTCCAGGTCCTTTTCTGTCTCTGGCAGAATTACAATGTCATTGGCAAACCTCAAAGTTTATATTTCTTCTCCATGGATTTTAATTCCTACTCCGAATTTTTCTTTTCTTTCCTTTACTGCTTGCTCAATATACAGATTGAATAACATCGGGGAGAGGCTACAACCCTGTCTCACTCCCTTCTCAACCACTGCTTCCCTTTCATGCCCCTCGACTCTTGTAACTGCCATCTGGTTTCTGTACAAATTGTAAATAGCCTTTCGCTCCCTGTATTTTACCCCTGCCACCTTTAGAATTTGAAAGAGAGTATTCCAGTCAACATTGTCAAAAGCTTTTTCTAAGCCTACAAATGCTAGAAACGTAGGTTTGCCTTTCTTTAATCTATTTTCTAAGATAAGTCATAGGGTCAGTATTGCCTCACGTGTTCCAACATTTGTACGGAATCCAAACTGATCTTCCCCGAGGTCGGCTTCAACCAGTTTTTCCATTTGTCTTAAAGAATTTGTGTTAGTATTTTGCAGCTGTGACTTATTAAACTGATAGTTCGGCAATTTTCACATCTGTCAACACCTGTTGTCTTTGGGATTGGAATTATTATATTCTTCTTAAAGTCTGAGGGTATTTTGCCTGTCTCATACATCTTGCTCACTAGATGGTAGAGTGTTTTTTAGGCCTGGCTCTCCCAAGGCTGCCAGTAGTTGTAATGGAATGTTGTCTACTCCTGGGGCCTTGTTTCGACTTAGGTCTTTCTGTGCTCTGTCAAACTCTTCACGCAGTATCATATCTCCCATTTCATCTTCCATCTACATCCTCTTCCATTTCCATAATATTTCCCTTCAGTACCTCGCCCTTGTATAGACCCAGATATAAGAGTGGCTTGAAGCCTTCCTAAATAATATAACCCGTATGTTGTCCTCGGTGGCGAGTGTTCATCAGAGACAAAGGTACCATCAGGAGTGCCCCAGAGAAGTGTGACAAGGCCACTCTTATTCACTATATACATAAATGATTTGATGGAGAGGGTGTGCAGCACCCTGTGGCTGTTTGAAGATGATGCTGCAGTGTACTGGAAGATGATGTATTGAGTGACTGTAGGAGGATACAAGATGAGTGAAGACAAAATTTCTAGTTGGTGTGATGAATGGCAGCTTGCTCTAAATGTATAAAAACGTAAGTTACTGTAGATGAGTAGGAAAGACAATCCTGTGATGTTCAAATACAGTATTTGTAAGGTACTGCTTAACACATTCATGTTGATTAAATATCTAGGCACAATGTTGCAAAGTGATACATAGACGTTAGTAGGGAAGGCAAACGGTCAACAATGGTTTCTTGCGCGAATTTTATGTAAGTGTGGTTCATCTGTAAAGGAGACACTCTATAGAAAACTAATGTGACCCAGTTTTGACTACTGCTAGAGTCATCAGGATCCCTACTAGCTCAGATTAAAGGAAGACATCGAAGCAATTCAGAGACAGGCTGCTCGATTTATTACTGGTATTTTCAATCAACATGCAAGTGTTACGGAGATGCTTCGTGAACTCGAATGAGTATCCCTGGAGGGAACACAAATATTTTTTTAATTTTTTTTTATTTCTTTAAGCAGAGAACTGGCATTTGAAGCTGACTGCAGAACAATCCTACTGCCACCAACGTACATATTGGATAAGGATAACGAAGATAGCAAAAATTAGGACTTGTACGGAGGCATACAGATAGTCATTTTTCCCTCACTCTGTTTGCAAGTGGAACAGGAAAGGAAATGTCTACTAGTGGTATAAGGTACCTTCCACCATGCACCATACGGTGTCTTGCACAGTACATATGTAGAAGCAGATGTAGAACTGCATGTCCACCATGTGACCTCACATTAATCACACTTTTGTATCTGATATGACCTTTTGCCACTAGGTGGAAGAGCAATCACATCTAGGCTTGTTAATAAAAAAATATGGATAGTTATTAACATAAAAAGTATTTAAAGATTTAAATATTAATAGGTTCTTATCCAGATTCATTTATAATACTTTCATTAATAATCTGAGGTTTGTTTGCATTTGTGATTTGTTTCCTATACCAATTAAATTACAAATGTTTCTTTGATCAGCCCATGTAAGGCTTGGGCTTGTACATCAGCATGTACCATGCCAGGAGACAAAGTAGCCCAATGTGCTCTCTGCAGAAGTAATTTAGTTGGATCTGTAATATCATGTTAGATGAGGAAGGTCTTTTTACTCCAAAATTCCTATACATGCTAAAAATGTACTGTGCATGGAAGAGAGAGAGAGAGAGAGGGGGGGGTGGGGGCACGGGGTAGTGCGAGAGTGTTATTTTAGCTGTCGAATATGTCTCTTTGGTCTTTTTCAGGGGTAGAAAACATGAATGTTGGTGGTTCCCAATTCCTGAATTTCTTCTTAAACAGCACAGATCATGGTAGGATAATATTCACTATTTACTTTCAGAACATAAGGATTAAGTGTAGAATGTTTCCATTTGGAAGCAGTGGAGTCTTTTTCATATAATAATGCTAAACAAGAGACAGCATATTACTTTTCTTATGAAATGCACTTTTTGTGCTTTATTCAAAATTTTATTTTACAGAACAATCACAGTATTCACAGACAATGAAATATGCACATTTATTTTCAACATAATTCATTATCAGCTTCTTATTGATTATTCAGCACTGTCTATTGAGAATGGAATGAGATAAACTGCTTGTGAAAATTAAGCAAAACACACAAAAAAAGAAAATAAAACTAAATCTCACTTTTTTTTCTGAACACTGTTGGGTCCAAATGACAAATGCACAAAAACTGAAGTGTAGCTGTGTAGAAGATCATCCACTACTGAAATACGTTTGCGTTTTGGTGCTTCAATTCCAGACTCTTGTGTCTTACCTGGAAGACAATAAGAATGTTAATTGTTTATTTGTATATGTTCCCCTGTCTATGAATGTCAGAGAGAAAACCACATACATTATTTGCATGTTCCACATATCATACTTATGAATTCTTGCTATAATGAGGAGTGACTCAATTATATAGTGCCCTTTCTTGGTAAAAAAAAAAAAAAAAAAAAAAAAAAAAAAAAAAAAAATTACGGCAACATGTTGACTATTTACCTGCCTGTCTTATGCTGCTGCTTATTTCTTTTCTTTTTACATGTAGTGGTTTATACTCTGAAACTTTCTGGCAGATTAAATCTGCACGTCAGACCAAGAGTCGAACTTGGAACCTTTGCCTATCTATCATGGGCAAATGCTCTACTGGCTGAGCTCCCAAGCACAATGACCCGTACTCACAGCTTTTCTCTCATGAGTATCTCATCTTCTACGTTTCATACTTCACAGAAGCTCTCCTCTGAAATGTGCAAGACTAGCACTCCTGGAAGAAAGGTGACTGCGGAGACATGGCTTGGCCACAGGATGTTGGGGAATGTTTCCAGAATGCAAACGTTCCGAGCTTGAGTCTTGGTCTGGAACACAGTTTTAATCCTCCAGGAAGTTTCATATCAGTGTGCACTCTGCTGGGGAGTGAAAATTTCATTCTGGTTTGTACTCTTTTCACCCCCTCCTTTCCCTCTCTGGCACACACACACACACACACACACACACACACACACACACACACACACACACACACACACACACACACTATTGACTATATACTTGACACAATAAACACAGTTTTGCTTCATGTCATGTACTAGCTGAAGAATGAGGTAGCTATGGTACTGTGCAATTAAGAATCTTTGGAAGAAATGTATCATCAACATCCAATATTGCAAACAGTAAGGTAAATAAACATACTCCAGAGCACTACCGTTATTTTCACTATTAAATACAGATATAAAAAAAAACTATACATTAATTTACTGTAATTACAATACATTAAAAATAAAGTACTTTTGAAGTAAACTGCAGTGTTTATTATAAATATGAAATAAGTACAAAAAATCAATTTTCATGATACAAATTTCAATTTTGAGGAGACGGTAGAAAGAAAAATTATCACTTATCCACAAGGGATAGTTTGCCATGGTGAAGACTGTAGGACTGAATATACATTTTAAAGCTATGTTCATTACATTATGTAGAATGACAGTCTAAGAAAATTGTGATGATACGGTGGTTCCTTAATTCCTTTGTATACCTGCTGCTGCCACCGCTTCATCCTTGTTGAGCAGATGAAAACTGGGCTTGCGTTCTTTAAGTCAGGGTTGATGGTGCTTTTAGTAATTCCTACGTACATAGTTCCTATGTGCACCTGATCACATGTGCAAAGGATTTTGTATACTCATGCCCTTGCATGTGTACTTAATTGTATATAGAATTACTAAAAGAATCATTGAAACATTGTTTAAAGAGTTACCAAATTTGACTCTTTGATAATATAGTTTTAACAACGTTCAAGCATCACAATTCTAGGATGTAGAGAAAAACCACAGAAATTAAAAACACAAAATCAATTTTACCACAACAAATTAGGGGCTAAAATTAGACATATGTGGGACTTAGTGCTGTTTTCTTTGTTTAGCATTACATCTTCTGATGTACAATCTCTGCAACACATGTCAGTGTGACTCCATGGTAATTGTCAGTGCTCAGATAAAGTCACAACTCAAGAGTTATCATTAAACAGTTCAAATGTTCTGGCCAATAAAACAAGTTTTCATTTTAAAATTAATTATGTTTTTGTAGTGTCTGAGTATATTTTACACAGAAGGAGATGAAATATCAGGCACAGAAATGTACCTTAGATCAAAGCATAATGCACCTAAAACCAATGTGTTAGCAACTGTATTATGAAAAGAATATATTATAACAACAAAAATAATCAATTTTTTACAATATAATGTAATTGGATAGATAAAAAAAAAATCTACTCATCAGGCACAGGCAGGAGAACACACATACAGAAAAACATATTACATATGCAAGCTTTCAGACACAAGGGCACACTTACCAGATGGGGTGAGAAGAATCCCTCCTTCTCATTCCGTCTGGTAAATGTCCTCTGACCTGGGCTCTGATTGACTTTTTTGCACTGTTGCCCTTTTCCTAAACCTCTCCAATCCTTTTCCTTTGCACCTCTTCCTCTCCCTTCAGCCCTCCTGCCAGAAGAATGAGCCACTGCCTCCGAAAGCTTGCATATGTAATACCTTTTTTATGTGTGTTCTCCTGCTGCCGCTTGGTGAGTATAAAACGATATATTGTTGCTCGCCATATAGGGGAGACATTGAGTCGTGGACAGGCACAGTTAAGAGACTGCTGTACATTTAAGCATGTGGCCAAAAGGACTATTCCTGAAATAGGAAACACACACACACACACACACACACACACACACACACACACACGACCACTGTCTTCAGCCACTGTGTGGGTGTTTCCTATTTTGGAAGACATTTTTTGGCTGAAAGCTTAAATGAATAGCAGTCTCTTTATTGTGCCTGTCTGCGACTCAAAGTCTACTCTATATGGTGAGCAGCATTCTTACCATTTTCATAATACTGTCATTATTTCATCCTGGATTTACCACTGTTTAAAAACAATGTGTGACAATTTTTGATGGTTTGATGTTGTTTCTTCTGGTTTAGACTTCTAACAATAAAAACTTTGCAAGATTATTCTGTAAAGATTTAAAAACAATTCCCTTCTTAAAGCTTATGGTTGTGAAGCCTACAGTTATTTGCCCTATGACGAAATTTGGGCCAAAGTTCTTCACATCACACTGCATGTGAGACAACCAGAAGAATGTTTACCCAAACTGCAAAATTCAGCTGACATGACAAAACTTTCATGCTTATAATGCTTTTTGCCACTTAAATGGTGACAGGAAACACACACACACACACACACACACGCACACACACACACACACACACACACACACACACACAGACAGACAGAGAATGAGTGAGGGGGGGGGGGGGGGGGGGGCAGGTGAGTATGCCCTTGCAAGCTGCCACCAGAGAGAAATTTCAGCCTGAGACTGAGAAATTCTTTGTTGATCAGTGCGTGGCTAACAATCAGGGCCCAAATTATAAAGTGCACAACTCAGCACATTTTGAAATTTTATAACAGAGCCAGTTCTAACATGACAGAGGAATAAAAGTAGCACAGTCAATGAAGGAAGTTGTTGAAGTGGCCGACAACCAAATTAAATAATGTTTGCCCATTCAGAAGAGGCAGAAAAAGCAAACAGCTCAGAAATAAAGTCAGCAACTTCTAAACGTTTTGTTGGGTGCTGTCAAAGTGGAGTGAGTAGCTGTTACATCAATTACTCAAGTACAATAAATTTAGACAGATACTGATGCATTTGACTGCACTAACAAGAGGTACAGTTCCAGATACTGCTGGAAGGAATACAAATAAATTATTAAGAAACAGTATCACTCAGTTTTTTAAACCACAGTTGCTTTCTCAGAAAGAGACATGAGAAACATAAGGGCAAGATAGGAAAGAGGTGGAGGGAGATCACCCAGAATCAATTTAAGAGTCATCCAAAAGATACAAGACCACTGACAGTATTAACAAGGCATGGCACTTTGTATGCAGAGGTAATCAGTAAACAGCTGGGTCACAGACATTACTTGGTGGATGAGTCCAATGAAGCCCTCAGCACACAAGACCACCACATATGCTTATGGTTGTGAAGCCTCCAGTTATTTACCCCAGCAGTACTGTGTATATGATTTTGCCTTGGATTCAATTTGGATTCTCCATAATTTACTCACACTAATCTCAGCTTTTGCCTATGGATATTTTGGTTCATGACTTCCAATGTGAAGTAACTTGCCCTCATATCTGTGATAGCACTTATTTTGAACATTACCAAGGCTTCATTATGCTCTCTATGTTCATCGACATATCAGTCAGTTTTTATGGATTGGAAATCTTTAACTCAAGCACTGCTTTGCAGGCTTAAAGAAACAGAGGTTACTGTGTAACAGTTGTAAAACAAAGGATAGGACTGTAGATAGAGAGATCCTGAATGAAACACGTTTGGCTGTCAAAAGAGCAAGGTGTGAAGCCTTCAATGTCTATTGCAGCAGAGTATAGTCAAATGATCTTTCACAAAACCCAAAGAAATTCTAGCTGGATGTAAAGGTTGTTAATGGCACCAGAATTAGTGTCCAGTCCCTGTCAGTGAGATGGGAACAAAAAATGAGGGTAGCAAAGCAAAAGCTGAAATGCTTAACTCCGTTTTTCAATTATTCCTTTACAAAGGAAAATCCAGGAGAACTGCCCCAATTTAATCCTTGTACCATTGAAAAGATGAGTGAAATAATTATTAGTGCCAGTGGTGTTGAGAAAAGCTGAAATGGTTAAAACTGAACAAAGCTCCAGGGCCTAATGGAATCCCTATCAAAATTTACACCGAATTTGCAGCTGAGTTAGCCCTTCTTCTAACAATAATCTACTGTAGATTCATCAAACAAAAAACTGTGCCCAGTTCTTTGGAAAAAGCATAGGGCACACCCATTTATAAGAAGGGTAGTACAAAACTACCATCCAATCTCCTTGACATCGATTTGTTTTAGAATCTCAGAAAATATTTCGAGCTCAAACATAATGACATATCTTTAACAGAATGACCTCCTCCATGCCAACCAGCATGGATTCCCAACACACTGATCATGTGAAACACAGCTCACACTTTTCTCACATGACATACTGAAAGTTTTGAGTCAAGGGAGGCAATATTTCTTGATTTCCGAGAAGCATTTGACTCAGTACCACACTTATGCTTATAGTTAAAAATATAATCAGACATGGTGCCAAGTGAAATTTGTGACTGGACTGATGACTTTTTGGTCTGGTGGACACAGCATGTTGTCTTGGATGCATGGTCATCATCAGATGTAGAAATAATATCTGGTTTTCCCCAGGGAAGTTTATTGGGATCCTTTCTGTGCATGTTGTATATTAATGAACTTGCAGAGAATATTAATTGTAAAATCAGGCTTCTTGCAGATGATTCAGTTACTTATAAAGAAGTACTGTCCGAAAGAAGCTGCATAAATATTCAGTCAGGTCTTGACGAGATTTCAAAGTGGTGCAGAGATTGGAAACTTGCTTTAAATGTTCAGAAATGTAAAATTTTGCAATCCACAAAAAAAAAAAAAAAAAAAAAAAAAAAAAAAAAAAAAAAAAAAAAAAAAAATCAGTATCCTGTGACTAAAATAAAAATGAGTCACTACTGGAATTGGCCAACTTATACAAATACCTCAGTATAATACTTTGTAGGATTATGAAATGGAATGATCACAAATGCTTGGTTGTCGGTAAAGCAAGTGGTAGACTTTGGTTTATTGGTAGAGTACTGGGGAAGTGCAGTCAGTCTACAAACGAGATTGCTTACAAATCACTTGTGTGACTGGTTCTAGAATACTGCTCAAGTGTGTGGGGCTCGTGCTAAATAGGACTAACAGGGGATATTGTATGTGTACGGAGAAGGGCAGCTGATCCATGGGTAAATATTACAGAGATACTGAACTGGCAGAGTCTTGAATATTGATGTAAACTACCCTGAGAAAGTGTACTTAAAAGTTTCAAGAACTGACTTTAAATATTAACTCTAGGAAAATACTCCAACCTCTACACATCCCTCACACAGGGATCGCGAAGATAAGATTAGAATAATTACAGCAGGTGCAGAGGCATTCAAACAATCATTCTTCCCACACTCCCTACATGAATGGAATGAGAAGAAACCCTAACAATTGGTACAATGGGATGCACCCTCTGCCATGCACTTCATAATGGTTTGCAGGGAATAGATGTAGATGGAGACTTATTCTTTACGTGTACTGACCAATTGTACCTCATGAGACATTAAAACGGTGACTCAACCTATCAAGCATTACTGACTATTCATTATGGAACCTAAGTTTTTGGAGCTGCGGTGCTACCTATTAACTCAGCAGCAGCAGCAGCAGCAGCGATCTGTTGAGATGCTGGCTGCACAGAGGCAACCAGCAGCTCCTCCCACCCCTCCAGTCCACTGGTTGACCAGTTCTGATGAGGTGCAGGAATCTTATGAGGTCTATCTCCATTGGTTCATGCTCTATTGTAAGGCAAGTAAGAAGCACCATTTGTGAAGTGATCAAAAACTACACCCACTTAAAGTACCTAATAGTATAGTTTTCCGATATTTGTGACTTCTTGTCCAAATATTGTGGACAATAGATATGTATTGTACCTGCTAGGCATCAATACACTATGTTCCCTGACTCACTAATTTGTAAGACCTTGGTCAGCAGTCACTTTGTTTGCAAAAATTGCAAAGTTTCCTTACGGGAATTTGCTTATCAGGAAAGACACTGTCAGATAAGCTCCAGATTGTGAAGTATAAAGTGAGGCACAAGATGGTTCAAATCACATCTCGTATGATACAAAAATTGCCCAATCTCTTGAAACAGCAGAGCTATCACATAAAGTGATGTGTACTTCATAAATGCCTGACATTGCAGTCAATTTTCATCTGATGAAAATCGTTCAACTTCAGTATCAGATGTACCATCACACACTTTAAAGGCAGCGTTGTATCACATGATAGTTTGTACAGTAAGTAGTCATAAAATACTGTCAGTGTTGCTAGTTGCTTTAGTACAAGGGTTTAAAGCATATTGTCCACTCGTCTGTTGGTACGACACCACGTAGAGGCTACTCCTCCATACCTTTTCTGTTAGAAAATCACAGTAGTAAGACACACAAATTGTGTCCCATACATTATGTCAAACATGTCTGTCATGATTCCTTCTCTTGTGACACACTGTGTCATGCCCACAATCGGAAGGGATGTCTGTGGATGACTGAACGAGGTGGTAAGCAATCAATGCGCCACCCCATGTTATTTCAGTGCATCTGAAGCACTAACTGGGAACCAGTGTAAACTAATTGTCACCACTTGATCAACGGTATTTCTGTGGAATTGCAAGTTGATACTGAGTCTACCATGTTGCTAATAAATGTGGAAACATGACGACCATTATTTATTGGTTATAAACTGCAGGTTGGAAACTGAAGAATTGCAAAAGGTAGTAAATTAAGAAGATGGGACCTGGATAAACTGAAGGAACCAGAGGCTGTTGAGAGTTCCAAAGGGAGCATCAAGCAACGCTGGACTGAAAAATGGAAACGGAATACCATAGAAGATGAATGAATAGCTTTGGGAGAAGAAATAGGGAAGGCAGTAGAGAACCACACATCTAAAAAGCCAAGGGATAGCAAAATCCCTGGAAAGCAAAGGAGATACTGAATTTAACTGAAGAAAGGGGAAAACATAAAAATACAATACAGGAAGCAAGTGAAAGGGGAAAATGAGTTTGACAAAAAGTGTGAAATAGCTACGCAGGAATGGCTAGAGGAAAAAATTTAAGCCTGTAGAAGCGCACATAACTATGGGAAAGACAGATGCTACCTATGGGAAACTTAGAGAGACATTTGGAGAAAAGAGAAGCTGGCTGAAAAGTTGGTGCTGAAAGTTAATCATGAATTACATTGTGAATCATTGATGGATCTGTGCAATTTCCGCTTGGTTCTCAGAAGCACATTTCAATTTTCAGACCTTGAAACTTCTCAAAGTTTTGTACTGTGCCACTGTAAACAAGCATTGGGCGGTCAGCTGTCTGTGGTCACTAGAGATGAATTGGCAGCAGTATTACTTGGAACTGTTTTCATACAGTGCAGCTGAAAATTTCAATTCTTTTATAATCCAAGTCATTGGAGAAATTTATTTGCCTACCTTGTTATTACTTTTTATTGATTACCTCATTAACTCTCTTATTATTACCAATTTCAACACAGAAAAAATATAAATTAAAAAAACTGTAGAATGCATTTGAGAATCTAACACAGGTTCTCTGCTCCCCAGCCAGATGCCTTAATCACTATGCCAATGGCACTTCCATCAGTTTCTTTTCTTAATCTCTAGGAAAATATGCGCTTGCGAATCTCATATACGATGGCAAAAAATGCCTTATTTTCAATTATCCCTCACTCCTGTTATTTTGAGTAGATTTTGCAATGTCAACTGCAGAGGTGGTTTTCTCAACAGTGGAGGGGTGTTAAGCTTAAGAGTCTTTTGAGTTTAGATTGTACACAAGTGACCTACCAAATATGAACTGAATTGGTTGGCCATAACTGAGGTCTTCCCCACGTCACTATTACTGGGATTCCTGGGAGAGCCAGCTATGACAGAACTATTCCACCTGGTATGCAAGATATATGAGAGAGGTGAAATACCCTCCAACTTGGAGAAGAATGTAATAATTCCAGTTCCAAAGAAGCACGTGTTAACAATGAACACTATCGAACCATCAATTTAATAAGTCATGGTTGCAAAATATTGACATGAATTATTTAGAGACGAATGGAAAATCTGGTAGATGCCAACATCAGGGAAGATCAGTTTGGGTTTCGGAGAAATGTAAGAAGACAAGAGGCAGCACTGACCTTATGATTTATCTTGGAAGACAGGTTGAAGACTTGAAATAAAAAATTGGACAGGTGTGAGTAGGACTCGCATGCTGGAGGTTCTGTACAAACTTAATTATGTATACAGACAATTCAACAATTCTGGGAACTGAGAATGTCAACCATTTTTTCCTTTTCTCACCACTGAAACTGGCAAGCTACCAGTCCCAGAAACACCAAGATTTTCGTGAAGGTTTTAATTCCAATAACATAAATGGGACACAGTCACACAGGAGGCAGGTGACCATTATTATAATAATCAGTACATCTCCATTCAGGCTAACTGGGTCTGCGAGTGTTTGTTTCACATACAACTTGAAACGCCGTATCTATGTGCAATAATCACTCCTGGGTATCTGGTGATGGCAAATTCTGAAATGCATCATATGACCAATGTAGTCATTCCTCGCCTAATGTTTGACTTTTATCACTGTGATCCACTCAGTCTGAATGCAGAACTACCGACTGTTTTACTTTCAAATTTGATGCTGGATAATGAATGACAAAAGAAATATCTTTTTTGTGTGATATAAATACAAATTAACAATTCTCAGATATTTTGTTTCACTTAGGTGAAGGTTTTCGTGAGTGAGTTTGTGAGTATTAAAATATTGAACATAAATGGCCATATCTTGATTGCACTGATTTAGAAGCTCCAATGTTTATAACACCACCAAGGGACCATAGATCTCAGTATGGTCATAATTTTCAACTTGATACATCTACCCGTTTCTGAGAAAAAGGGTTTTTAACAGTTGAACAGACAGACAACAAAGTGATCCTACAATGTTTCCATTTTTACCAATTGTGGTATGGAATCTTAAAAAAGGCTCTAAATTCCACAATAAGCAATTTCTGAAGTTTTTGTGTAAAATGGAATCTACATGCTGTGATGTTTTCGTTTTCTTTAAAGGCAAAGAGAAAAGATGAAGCAGTAGTCCAGCAAAGAGCCTGCGCCAACTGTTGTGTGTTTTCGATTTTCAAATGTTAAAAAACCACACAAAGTTTTTCCTCTTTCTTGGTAAGAAGAGGGACTTGCTCTCTGATTATGCTCTAAAATAATGTGCGTCTACATTCATTCATTAGCAAAGGTAGCCATTCTGGTTTGAGAGAATAAGGAAAAAGTCTGTATTTTTTATGTATGTAGAAGAAATAATACAATCATATTTCGTAAGTGAAAAATTGTGTTATTATTCCAAGTAGTACTGTAATATAGAAGAATTCAAGACATCCACCTGTGTACTTTGGAGCTAATATGAAGATCCGATTACAAGAGGAATGATGTACACGGTCAAGATTTTGTACGTGGATATGGCGATTGGGAGTAGGTATTATTAATTGGTAAGCATAAATCTACAGCAAGAGAAAGACTATTTCAACTATGCAGAACTAATATGAACCCATTTACAGGCATAGCCCAGCTTATTGTGCTTGTCCGAGCACCGAAAAATTAATCTAATTATTTCCATACACAAAGGGCATTCAAAAATTTTGCACAGTCATCTCCGATTTTTTTATTTTTTGCAGGAGGAGGATGAAATTTTTTGTGAACATACTTGGTACATTTAGCTATAAGATGGTGTATAATAGTATTTTCTTTTATTTACAGTTGAGCCATAGTGGACCATGAAGTAGATGTCCGGTTGCAACAACGGTCAGTGATGGAGTTTCTCTCCAAGACCGGCGATGACTCTGCCACATCGATTCATAGGAAGTTGCTCCCTTTTTATAGAGAGGTCACAGTGGTTTGCAGAAGTATACACCAGTGGCTGCAGAGGTTTACAGAAGGTGATGTCTCTCTACTGGACAATCCACAATGTGGTAGACCATCAACGGAAGTGGGTGATGTGAATAAGGAGACCATTGATCAAATCATCCAAAATGACAGATGTATGATGACAAAACAGCTTGCTGAAATGACTCATTTGTCATTGGATAGTGTGGTATCACTTGTACAGCCAATAGGGTACAGAAAAATCTGTGCATGTTGGGTGCCCTAGATTATTGAGAAGAGAAATGTAAACGAAGAAGAATGTGTGCGAGGGTCTTGTGAAGATCTTTACTGAAGAGAGGAAACAGTGTTTTGATGGCATCATTACCCAGGATGAAACATGGTTGTTTTTGTCCAAATCTGAGAGCTGAGAGCAAAACCCAATCCATGTAGTGGCATCATCTGGGTTCCGCTCGGAAGCAGAAACCGAGACTTTCATGAACAGCAGGCCAAAAGATGATGGCCTCGTTCTTCTGGGATCGGTGTGGTGTAATTTTAATTGACGTTTTGGAACCTGGCTCCACAATTACCGGGACCGTTACTGTTTATCATTGGACAAGATGCGACATGCCATCAAGACCCACAGAACACAGCTTCAGCGTCAGCTCATCAGACTACACCATGACAATGCCAAACCCCATACAGACCTTATTACACAGGAGAAAATCAGGAAAATGGGTTGGGAAATCGTTCCTCAACCTCCTACAGTCCGGACTTGGCTCTGTCTGATTTTTACCTCTTTGGTCGTCCGAAAGCCCACCTGCGCGGTAAGACGTGATAGTGAGAAAGACCTTATTTTCTGTGTCAAGCGATGGTGTAAAACTCTACCAAAGTGCATTTACATCATGGAAAGAACATTGGGCCAGATGCGTCACAGCTGATGGAGGCTACATTGAGTATGCTCAAAGTACAGCTAAATGTTCCAAGTATGTTCACAAAAACTTTCATTCTCCTCCTGCAAAAAATTAAAAAAAATAGAGATCACTGTGCAAAACTTTTTGAACACCATTTGTATCTAAACATTTATTATATATCCTTTATTATATTATAATGCCAAGCCCAACAATGTATAAAAGGCTCAAAATATCATGAGTGAAAATTTAGTACCAAATGCACAGCTCGATGGCCACTGCCGTTAACATTTGAAAAGTGCTACGTTCCACGCACTTACTCCTCAGTGTTAGATAAAATGGTGGAGGTGGTAAATGTTTGTACCAGTTTGAGTGGAAAGAAGCAACAAATTAAAGGAGAAGGTATGGCTGCTGCAATGAGGAAAGAGTTGAAAAACGGAGGGAATGAATATGTAAGTTCATATAATAAATGTATTCCAACAAAAGCTCATCCATCGCAGGAGGTAAGTCTCATTACTGACCACTAATCCACACCATACCTGGGAAGTAGTTTTTATTCTTGTTACAAAATTTTGTCGCAATTATGAATATTTTTGACATCAGATGTATTAGGCATGGAAATCATACCTATTGGTGACACACGAGAATTTGTGATTCACTGGGACTTGAACCCAGATTTCATGCTTATCATGGGAGACTGCCTTCACACAGCACTTCATTGTGTGGCAAGACTTATAACAACAGCATTGTGCCAACTGGTGGTCCTTGCCATCATCACCTGACAGCCAAACATACAGTATCTGGGGAGTTATTTACATGTGCTGATCAAACCACTACGCATTACGGAGCCAGTAACCATAACAAAATGGTTGCCATGCCACTGGACCCCCAGCACCCACTGGACAATTCTCATCATCAGCCCATCACTCATATACTGCAGTCAGTACGGAGATCGATGATAAAGAGCATCGGATTCATGTCATGTCTGACAGCCCCTCCAGCCAGCCTCAGGGCATACTCCTCGAGATCTGAGGTTCAATCCCATTGGGATGCCCACAGAATCCAGTTACGACTTTATGCAATCAATGTCGGCTGTGCCGAATGCAGTCACTTCAGTTTGCAATAATGATGCATTAGCTTCCGCTGGCTGTGGCCAATGCTACTGGTAACACTCAGTGCACTGCGTCCCAGCAGCATGTGGGACTCATACTGCACCAGTATGAAGATGCCACACACTGGTGACAGGCTATGCACACCAGATGAGGGCATGCTCTTGTGTATGCTCTAGCTTGATGAATAATAAAGAGTTTTCATGAACTCTGACTTCCTTCTGCAGCCATCCTCACCTACCACATACTACTGTCTCCCTCCTCAGTCCTTGAACCCGCAAAGCTCTGTGCAGAGAGCAGCTACACCATCCTGACAGACAAGGAGAAGAGCTTCCTGCCCTTCTGTACTGGTTGTAACACAATCCAATCCCTGTGAGCGCTAATTAGAAAAGTCCATCCATAGTATTTCACAATGTACGAACTACCTGGATGACATGACAATAAAAGAAGCTACTTATCAGCAGTATATAAAAATTAGCATAATTTTTTACAGCCTAAAAGCCAATGTAGCAAGTTGTACACAGGAAAAATTTAGATTTTTGTAGTCAAGCATTAAATATTTAGGGCATATTTTAAGTAATAATGGTCCTCAGCCCTTTGATGAACATACTGATGCCTTTAAAAAAAAAAAAAAAAATTTTATATATATATAATAATAATAATAATAATAATAAAAAAAGACAATCTTTTCATCATTATGAGAAACTTCATTAACCTACACCAGCTGTGTAAAATAGATGTCAAATTTATTTGGTCCTGTACATGTTTAGGTAACCCTAACTTCAAAGTCCTGATTACTACATTTGTCTCTGTTCCAAGCTTCCAGAAAAGCCAGTGCAACAGTTGCAGAGGTAGGACTTATTTCTCAGTAAGTATAATTATAACAAACTTTATACACTATCTCACAATACGCAAATGCTGATGCTTTCTTCTGCCAACTAATAGCTGTGACCACCTATTTCAATAGTCAGGAGGCACTGTGATTTGTGATCAAGGGCAAAATGAGACACATCATGCACATGTTTCCAATTATGGCACAAGAGGTGGTGGTCCAAGGGACGGGCAATGTTAGCAAATCATAGATGCTGATTTTGATTTCATCGTCAATGTCTAATCAATGGTGATCAATAATAACTGACCCCAAAATATCAATGTTAAATTATGAATTAATGGAACACTGAAAAGCAATATACAAATACACCTGACACAATATTTATTAACCAATCAATACAGCAATAATTAGCATTGTATATCCTGCAATTTTTTATCTGCAAATTGTAAAAATTACATTTCTGAGTTATGTCTCCCTTTCATTGTTAAGAGATAGTATACACTCCTTTTGAGGACAGTCTTCCAGAAGCTGACAATGTGGCTACACATCTCAAATATTTTAGTGCATTTGTTTTTAGCTTGGATAGGTAGTACTGCTTTCCCTATGAACCATGGACCTTGCCATTGATGGGGAGGCTTGCGTGCCTCAGCGATACAGATAGCCGTACCGTAGGTGCAACCACAACGGAGGGGTATCTGTTGAGAGGCCAGACAAACGTGTGGTTCCTGAAGACGGGCAGCGGCCTTTTCAGTAGTTGCAGGGGCAACAGTCTGGATGATTGACTGATCTGGCCTTTTAACACTAACCAAAACGGCCTTGCTGTGCTTGTACAGTGAACGGCTGAAAGCATGGGGCAACTACGGCTGTAATTTTTCCTGAGGGCATGCAGCTTTACTGTATGGTTAAATGATGGTGGCGTCCTCTTGGGTACAATATTCCGGAGGTAAAATAGTCCCCCATTCGGACCTTCGGGTGGGGACTACTCAGGAGGATGTCGTTATCAGGAGAAACAAAACTGGTGTTCTACGGATCGGAGCGTGGAATGTCAGATCCCTTAATCAGGCAGATAGGTTAGAAAATTTAAAAAGGGAAATGGATAGGTTAACGTTAGATATAGTGGGAATTAGTGAAGTTTGGTGGCAGGAGGAACAAGACTTTTGGTCAGGCGAATTGTTGTTGTTGTTGTTGTGGTCTTCAGTCCTGAGACTGGTTTGATGCAGCTCTCCATGCTAATCTATCCTGTGCAAGCTCCTTCATCTCCCAGTACCTACTGCAACCTACATCCTTCTGAATCTGCTTAGTGTATTCATCTCTTTGTCTCCCTCTACGATTTTTACCCTCCACGCTGCCCTACAATGCTAAATTTGTGATCCCTTGATGCCTCAGGACATGTCCTACCAGCCGATCCCTTCTTCTAGTCAATTTGTGCCACAAACTTCTCTTCACCCCAATCCTATTCAATACTTCCTCATTAGTTATGTGATCTACCCATCTAATCTTCAGCATTCTTCTGTAGCACCACATTTCAAAACCTTCTATTCTCTTCTTGTCCAAAGTATCCTCTTCTCCCCAATCCTATTCAATACCTCCTCATTAGTTACGTGATCTACCCACCTAATCTTCAACACTCTTCTGTAGCACCACATTTCAAAAGCTTCTATTCTCTTCTTGTCCAAACTATTTATTGTCCATGTTTCATTTCCATACATGGCTACACTCATTACAAATACTTTCAGAAACGACTTCCTGACACTGAAATCTATAATCGATGTTAACAAATTTCTCTTCTTCAGAAACGCTTTCCTTGCCATTGACAGTCTACATTTTATATCATCTCTACTTCGACCATCATCAGTTATTTCGCTACCCAAATAGCTATACTACTTTACTAGTTTAAGTGTCTCATTTCCTAATCTAATTCCCTCAGCATCACCTGACTTAATTTGACTACATTCCATTATCCTTGTTTTGCTTTTGTTGATGTTCATCTTATATCCTCCTTTCAAGACTCTGTCCATTCCATTCAACTGCTCTTCCAAGTCCTTTGCTGTCTCTGACAGAATTACAATGTCATCGGCAAACCTCAAAGTTTTTATTTCTCCTCCCTGGATTTTAATACCTACTCCAAATTTTCCTTTTGTTTCCTTTACTGCTTGCTCAATATACAGATTGAATAACATCGGGGAGAGGCTACAACCCGGTCTCACTCCCTTCCCAACCACTGCTTCCCTTTCATGCCCCTCGACTCTTGTAACTGCCACCTGCTTTCTGTACAAATTGTAAATAGCCTTTCGCTCCATGTATTTTACCCCTGCCACCTTTAGAATTTGAAAGAGAGTATTCCAGTCAACATTGTCAAAGCTTTCTCTAAGTCTACAAATGCTAGAAATGTAGGTTTGCCTTTCCTTAATCTAGCTTCTAAGATAAGTCTTAAGGTCAGTATTGCCTCACGTGTTCCAACATTTCTACGGAATCCAAACTGATCTTCCCCGAGGTCGGCTTCTATCAGTTTTTCCATTCGTCTGTAAATAATTCGTGTTAGTATTTTGCAGCTGTGACTTAGTAAACTGATAGTTCAGTAATTTTCGCATCTGTCAACATCTGCTTTCTTTGGGATTGGAATTATTATATTCTTCTTGAAGTCTGAGGGTATTTTGCCTGTCTCGTACATCTTGCTCACTAGATGGAAGAGTTTTGTCAGGACTGGCTCTCCCAAGGCTATCATTAGTTCTAATGGAATGTTGTCTAATCCCGGGGCCTTGTTTCGACTCAGGTCTTTCAGTGCTCTGTCAAACTCTTCACACAGTATCGTATCTCCCATTTCATCTTCATCTACATCCTCTTCCATTTCCATAATATTGTCCTCAAGTACATCGCTCGTGTAATAGACCCTGTATATACTCCTTCCACCTTTCTGCTTTCCCCTCTTTGCTTAGAATTGGGTTTCCATCTCAGCTCTTAATATTCATACAAGTGGCTCTCTTTTATCCAAAGGTCTCTTCAATTTTCCTGTAGGCCGTATCTATCTTACCCCCAGTGGGATAAGCCTCTACATCCTTACATTTGTCCTCTAGCCATGCCTGCTTAGCCATTTTGCACTTCCTGTCGATCTCATTTTTTAGATGTTTGTATTCCTTCTTGCCTGCTTCAATTACTGCATTTTTATATTTTCTCCTTTCATCAATGAAGTTCAGTATTTCTTCTGTTAGCCAAGGATTTCTAGCAGCCCTGGTCTTTTTACGTACTTTATCCTATGCTGCCTTCACTACTTCATCCCTCAAAGCTACCCATTCTTCTTCTACTGTATTTCTTTCCCCCATTCCTGTCAATTGTTCCCTTATGCTCTCCCTGAAATTCTGTACAACCTCTGGTTTAGTCAGTTTATCCAGGTCCCATCTCCTTAAATTCCCACCTTTTTGCGATTTCTTCAGTTTTAATCTATGTCAGGCGAATACAGGGTTATAAATACAAAATCAAATAGGGGTAATGAAGGAGTAGGTTTAATAATGAATAAAAAAAAAAAAATAGGAATGGGGATAAGCTACTACAAACAGCATAGTGAACGCATTATTGTGGCCACGATAGACACGAAGCCCATGCCTACTACAGTAGTACAAGTTTATATGCCAACTAGCTCAGCAGATGACGAAGAAATTGAAGAAACGTATGACAAAATAAAAGAAATTATTCAGATAGTGAAGGGAGACAAAAATTTAATAGCCATGGGTGACTGGAATTCGTTAGCAGGAAAAGGGAGAGAAGGAAACATAGTAGGTGAATATGAATTGCGGGGAAGAAATGAAAGAGGAAGCCGCCTGGTAGAATTTTGCACAAAGCACAACTTAATCATAGCTAACACTTGGTTCAAGAATCATAAAAGAAGGTTGTATACATGGAAGAAGCCTGGAGATACTGACAGGTTTCAGGTAGATTATATAATGGTAAGACAGAGATTTAGGAACCAGGTTTTAAATTGTAAGACATATCGGGGGCAGATGTGGACACTGACCACAATCTATTGGTTATGAACTGTACATTAAAACTGAAGAAACTGCAAAAACGTGGGAATTTAAGGAGATGGGAACTGGATAAACTGAATTAACCAGAGGTTGTACGGAGTTTCAAGGAGAGCATAAGGGAACAATTGACAGGAATGGGGGAAAGAAATACAGTAGAAGAAGAATAGGTAGCTTTGAGGGATGAAGTAGTGAAGGCAGCATAGGATAAAGTACATAAAAAGACGAGGGCTGCTAGAAATCCTTGGGTAACAGAAGAAATACTGAACTTAATTGATGAAAGGAGAAAATATAAAAATGCAGTAAATGAAGCAGGGAAAAAGGAATACAAATGTCTCAAAAATGAGGTCGACAGGAAGTGCAAAACTGCTAAACAGGCATGGCTAGAGGACAAATGTAAGGATGTAGAGGCTTGTTTCACCAGGGGTAAGATAGATACTGCCTACAGGAAAATTAAAGAGACCTTTGGAGAAAAGAGAACCACTTGTATGAATATCAAGAGCTCAGATGGAAACCCAGTTCTAAGCAAAGAAGGGAAAGCAGAAACATGGAAGGAGTATATAGACTGTCTGTACAAGGGTGATGTACTTGAGGACAGTATTATGGAAATGGAAGAGGATGTAGATGAAGACGAAATGGGAGATATGATACTGCGTGAAGAGTTTGACAGAGCACTGAAAGACCTGAGTCGAAACAAGGCCCCGGGAGTAGACAACATTCCATTAGAACTACTGACGGCCTTGGGAGAGCCAGTCCTGACAAAACTCTACCATCTGGTGAGCAAGATACATGAGACAGGTGAAATACCCTCAGACTTCAAAAAGAATATAATAATTCCAATCCCAAAGAAAGCAGGTGTTGACAGATGTGAAAATTACCGAACTATCAGTTTAATAAGTCACGGCTGCAAGATTCTAACGCGAATTCTTTACAGATGAATGGAAAAACTTGTAGAAGCTGACCTCGGGGAAGATCAGTTTGGATTCCGTAGAAATATTGGAACACGTGAGGCAATACTGACCCTACAAGTTATCTTAGAAACTAGATTAAGGAAAGGCAAACCTACATTTCTAGCATTTGTAGACTTAGAGAAAGCTTTTGACACTGTTGACTGGAATACTCTCTTTCAAATTCTGAAGGTGGCAGGGGTAAAATACAGGGAGCGAAAGGCTATTTACAATTTATACAGAAACCAGATGGCAGTTATAAGAGTCGAGATACACGAAAGGGAAGCAGTGGTTGGGAAGGGAGTGAGACCGGGTTGTAGCCTCTCCCCGTTGTTATTCAATCTATATATTGAGCAAGCAGTGAAGGACACAAATGAAAAATTCGGAGTAGCTATTAAATTCATGGAGAAGAAATAAAAACTTTGAGGTTTGCTGATGACATTGTAATTCTGTCAGAGACAGCAAAGGACTTGGAAGAGCAGTTGAACGGAACGCATAGTGTCTTGAAAGGAGGATATAAGATGAACATCAGCAAAAGCAACACGAGGATAATGGAATGTAGTTGAATTAAGTCGGGTGATGCTGAGGGAATTAGATTATGAAATGAGACGCTTAAAGTAGTAAAGGAGGTTTGCTATTTGGGAAGCAAAATAACTGATGATGGTTGAAGTAGAGAGGATATAAAATGTAGACTGTCAATGGCAAGGAAAGCGTTTCTGAAGAAGAGAAATTTGTTAACATCGAGTATAGATTTCAGTGTCAGCAAGTCGTTTCTGAAAGTATGTGTATGGAGTGTAGCCATGTATGGAAGTGAAACATGGACGATAAATAGTTTGGACAAGAAGAGAATAGAAGCTTTTGAAATGTGGTGCTACAGAAGAATACTGAAGGTTAGATGGGTAGATCACATAACTAATGAGGAGGTATTGAATAGGATTGGGGAGAAGAGAAGTTTGTGGCACAATTTGACTAGAAGAAGGGATCTGTTGGTAGGACATGTTCTGAGGCATCAAGAAATCACCAATTTAGTATTGGAGGGAAGCATGGAGGGTAAAAATTGTAGAGGGAGACCAAGAGATGAATACACTAAGCAGATTCAGAAGGATGTAGGTTGCAGTAGTTACTGGGAGATGAAGAAGCTTGCACAGGAGAGAGTAGCATGGAGAGCTGCATCAAACCAGTCTCAGGACTGAAGACCACAACAACAACAGGTAGTACTGATGGTGTGATACTATACTTTTACTGGATTTTGTGTAAGATCTGGAAGGCAATCTTTCAGATAATAACTCAACTGCAGTGGTATGTCCATTCCTGTTTGCAAATTATTCTTTTCTTGTGCTACTTTACAATATTAACTCCATCAGTCTAACTCTGTTTTTCTGTTTTCTGTACGAGAGTCCGTTGGAATTGGCCAACTCAAACAAATACCTGGTTGTAACACTTTGTGCAGTTATGAAATGGAATCATCACATAGGTTCAGTCGTGGGTAAAGCAGGTGGTAGACTTCAGCTTATAGGTAGAATACTGGGGTAATCATGTGACTGGTTCTAGAATATTGCTCAAGTGTGTGGGATCTGTACCCATACACAGAGAAGGGTAGCACAAATGGTCACATGTTTGTTTAATCTGTGGCAATGTATCACTGAGATATGAAGCAGCTGAACTGGAAGGCTCTTGAAGACAGGCATAAACAATTCCGATAAAGTCTATTACATAGTTTCAAGAACTGGCTTTAAATGGTGATTCTAGGAATATACTACAATCTCCTGTGTGTCACTCGCATATGGATCATGAAGATAAGATTAGAATAATTACTGCATGCACAGAGGCAGTCAAACAATAATTTTTCTCATTCTCCATATGTGAATGGAACAGGAAGAAATCCTACAACTGGTACAATGGAACGTACCCTCTGCCATTCATCTCACAGTTGGCAAGTGTAGATGTAGATAGTGTTGCCTATCCTCACTGAAAGTCAGTTCAAAATGTTGAAATAGAATAAGATGTTTGTAAGTCATGTGCAAATAACATCTGTTTTTCTCACTGGAGAGGAGCACTGGATGATGAACTATAGTGACTGGCTGGTGACGACAGAGAGATGAGGAGAAGCAGCAGGAGTTGTTGACTGGAACCAGAAGGGTGAAGAATCGGAATGTTTCCATTGGTTTACTTGTAATTTGATTTCATGTGTTGCTACTTGTTTTTATTTCTGAAAGTATTAAACTTGAACTAAAATTAACTTTTGAACATATGTTGTCAGCACAGTTACTGACACGAAATAACAACAAAATTATGTAAATAAAAATTTATTGTTGATGCACAGTTTGCCCTTAATTTTCATTACTAACGCTACTAAAAAAATAGTCTTAATTAAATTAACTGTGAAATTGTTCTTATGTTGCCGCAGTTTTCAGGAATCTTTTTGTTACCAAATAAATTTACTGAACAGAATTGGTAAATAGATTTTTAATTGTTAAAATTTGGAAGTTACTGACCAGTAGTTTACTGTCAGTAAAAAATCATTTATTTAAATTATCATTCTCCCACAGAAACGTGTAACTGAAAAAAGTAAAACATACAAGAACATGAGAGATTCTTGGTAGTTGTGAGGTGTGTTAATTACTGGTTATATTTGCATGCAATATAATAAGTAAATGTTGGAGAATTTTTCAACTTAATTTTGACTGAATGAATGGTATTTTTTCTGTCATCACCTATGGGCCACATACATTTTGATTGACAAATGTTGATTTTGGGTTGGTGCACTGAATAGTTCAATTGAATCCTTTTATCCACAAATACCAAGTATTATATTACATGACAGTTTTTCCACAGCTTTTGGTAACTGTTAGTTGAAGACTTGTTTCTGACTGTGGAATAATAAGTAGTGCTTGGTTATTAGCAGAAACCTGAAAAATTTGCATTCTGCAATAAAATGCGAAAACGCAAAATTACCTAATAGACACTCTTTCACAGTGAAGTGTATCCAGATGGACTACTTTATACGAAACAGTTTGAAGCAGCTTTACTTTCTGCATTTAAACATCAAATACATGATCAATTTTCAGTTACTGGTATTGCACATCACCTGGTGAAGTTCTATTTGGAAAGACAATGTGTGTAACATGTCTGCAAAATAAAAAGCACACTTGATGCTCTGGTGCCATACCAATCGTGGGCAGCTGATTCGTATTATACGATACAAGCCATGTAATGTAAAGTAGGACTCAATTATGGGAGTTGCATCGTAGAGCAAAGAAACATGTACTTTGGCCTACTAGCTGAAATTCAGAAGCTGATATAATGTGGACACTTTTAATATGGCAGCTTTAGGTGGTGAGAGTTTTAAACCATGGTTGCATCAAATGCTAATAGCGGTTGGGCTTGAACTATCTCATTTATGACAGTCTGCCAACATCAGCAAGCAACTGTGAGGTAGCCATTACCGGAAGCATTCTGCTGTGCAATGCTCACTGTTTTCTTATTTTGAAATGAGGGAAAAGACTAATCCTGATCCATTTTCTATTACAGCCCCCATAACATCAGAAGTTATCTGCAATTCCTGAGTCAATTTTGCTATTGCAGAAATACAGAGCACAGGTGCAGGCTCGTTGCCCTGCGGGAAGGAGGCGGAGCTTGTTCCCCCGCACTGCTCCTCTCCCCTAGAGTAATAATAATTCAAGTTTGTTTATGTTTATGGCAGAATGTTAGTTTATAGTGTTCATGCTCTTCACTATACTGACCAGAAAAGAAAAGCAGTCAATGTATTTCAAACTTATTGAAAGTCTCCTCCTAAATTGAGAATAGAGTTATTTTTGGTTCTCCTTATGTACTAAGTACTTTGTCTATCTATAGCTTTGTCAAGCATTGGTTGCACCGCTATGAATGCTCACAAAAGGTCAAAATTAATATTCTGCAGGTTTTTTAATTGTCAAAGTGGGTGGCAAAAGAAAAATAGTGCTGAGATACATCTTAATCAGAGATCCACTCAGGTCACTGGTGGAAAAAGGCCATTGCTTCTCAACAGAAAAATTATTTGCTGAAAACTTAAATCCAGCCAGATGAAGAAAACAAGCAAAGATCTTTTTGGAAAAGAACCATTGAAGTTTTTGGAAAGCAAACATTCCATTCAAAAAGCTCTCTAATCACATTATCTCTCTCTTTTTAAACAGTCAGTTTCAAAGCAATTTGTCTTCAGGTATGCAGTCTGACAACTTTTTAAATTTGCAGGCCTAATCATTTACACACACACAAAAAAAGAGGAATTCACCAAAAATAGATGTGAACTTTGTCAAAAATTATGGCCTGGTACATAATTTAACATGAGGTGAAATTGTATCAATGATGAAAAACATGTGAGAGGTCAAATGAGCTGCAATAATATAAATGATGATTATAATTAATTAATGAATAAAGTTGGAGACGGAGAGAGTATAAAGAAGGTTGAGAATGTAATGATCGAGGGAGTGGAGCATTCTGGAAAGGTAGCAGAATAGTAACTGAGAGAAAGGATAAATAAATGAGGATTTGAAGATGATGGTCAAGTAGAAGTAGAAGAAAAGCTAAAACCTGGGTATTTAGACAAGGAAAAGAAATATACTAAAACAAAGAAGCAGTGGAATTTTGAGGGGCATTAGCTACATCTGGATCAAGCAAAATCTAGAAGGGGGGAGCAATCAGCAGGGGGATTGACAGACACTTGTGATGCAAATGTTTCAGCAGCTGCTTTGCAAGGAAACGTAGGAAAGTCTAAGGGAATACAGCAGCTAGTAGCATTTCTCTTTTCTGAAGTAACAGTCTTTTCATTATGCCTGGATGACTCAACGTGTCATCCTTATAATGAGTAGCACTCTACCTTTTGACAATAATGATCACCTTATATTTTCATATTTAATACAGAAAATAAATGCTTTTTTAATGGCCTGTAATTAAAAGCATGTTTGTAACATGCAAATATCTAAAACTAATTGACTCTGAAGCAATTTGAAAATAAATAGAACTTGATCTACATTGATAATAACCACATCTTGTGCAAGAAGCTAAATGCCATCAAGCTATTACAGCGTACAAAATGACCATAACCTAATAAAAAGATTTTCTTCAAAAATCTGCATTCATCTCAACTTCATTGATGCAAAAGTTGCTGAAGTGGTGTCAAACAAAGACTTGCACTAAACGGCCAAACAATCCCAGACAGGGTATCTTGATATATAATTCTGTATGATAATTGGTCGTTATCGAGAAAGATATCTGGCCTTCTATGAATCGGAGAGTGGAATGTCAGATCCCTTAATCGGGCAGGTAGGTTAGAAAATGAGACACTTAAAGCAGTAAAGGAGTTTTGCAATTTGGCGAGCAAAATAACTGATGATGGTTGAAGTAGAGAGGGTATAAAATGTACACTGGCAATGGCAAGGAAAGCATTTCTGAAGAAGAGAAATTTGTTAACATCGAGTATAGACTTCAGTGTCAGGAAGTCGTTTCTGAAAGTATTTGTATGGAGTGTAGCCATGTATGGAAGTGAATCATGGATGATAAATAGTTTGGACAAGAAGAGAATAGAAGCTTTTGAAATGTGGTGCTACAGAAGAATGCTGAAGATTATACGGGTAGATCACATAACTAATGAGGAGGTATTGAATAGAATTGGGGAGGAGTTTGTGGCTCAACTTGACTAGAAGAAGGGACTGGTTGGTAGGACATGTGTTGAGGCATCATGGGATCACCAATTTAGTATTGGAGGGCAGTGTGGAGGCTAAAAACCGTAGAGGGAGACCAAGAGATGAATACACTAAGCAGATTCAGAAGGACATAGGTTGGAATAAGTACTGTGAGATGAAGAAGCTTGCAGAGAGTAGCATGGAGAGCTGCATCAAACCAGTCTCAGGACTGAAGACAACAACAACAACAACAACAACAACAACAACAACAGTTTCATTTTTTTAAATAAAAGGTCATTATCTTTCAAGAATTTTTAGCTCGTAAGAAAGCTTCAGGACGGAGTATCCGTAATGCACTTTAAATTTTGCCAAACTCATTTTATTACGTTCTTATCAAAACATGAAATATTAACTTCCGCCATAAATTGAAATTCCAAAATACATTTAAATTTCAGAAATATTAACACTAGAATTCTATTAGGAGTTTTACCACACTAAAGCTATATGCAATACTTGGAAAGTTACTTTCAAGAAAAGTAAACAATAAAATATGTTTCAAAACAATAGCCCAGTTCTTGTTCCTTGTACTGTTTAACAATGGAATGCTGAATTATATTTTAATAATTATTGATCATTACAAAGGTGCACAATTATTTACATACATCAATGAAGACAACGTTTATATACCACAATAGTAGTTTGCGGCAGAACCTTCCTTGGCTTCCAAACTTTGATTTGGATACAATAAAAAATCTCAGAACTTCACTTACAAAGACTTTGGTTTTTGGATGTTACCACAGTTTTGTTATGCTCTATATTAACCAAATAACAGTAAGTGTGTGTGGAGTTTTGGAATCTATTTTGAAGATGTGTGTGTGTGTGTGTGTGTGTGTGTGTGTGTGTGCGTTAATATCTCATGAGATGATAAAGTTTAAGTACTCTTAATTGTTTTTCAGTACTGGAAGCAAATATTACAGTGTCTTTCAATTGTGAGTTTGCTCTCAGTACTGGGAGCGCATAATTCAATATCATCAAATTGTGAGTTTGCATGGTGGTCAAAGATTGAGACTTGGGCAGTACCTTCATTTGTGAATGTGTTCGTACATTCAGAATTTAACATTTTGCCTTTCTGTATACTGTTTTCAGTTCCAACACAAGACTAATCACAAGGAGGCAGGATACAGAGATTCAATCTGTTCAGTGACTTTAGATGTCACCAGAATTTCTTACAATTTTATGAGAACAGCTGTTACAATCTACAGCAAACAGTCTTTTAAACTTACCATTCCAGTGCAGTTACAGCAAGGTACTTTGATTTGAAATTGTGGTGGACCATTGTTGCAATTCTGTGCAGATCGTAAATCTTTAGTTTGTCAAAAAATTAATTTTATATGAAAAATATGATCTACCCATGGGGGAAAAAGCTGCACCCATTTATTAACACAAGAATGTATGAGCAAATATTACAGAATTTCTTAAACATGCACAATGGTCATTGATCGGGACTCATTGCTTTAAAAAAAAAAAAAACACCTATAAATCTTAAATTACTGACTTTGACTATTTGAAGTTTGTTTTATAACCAAATGATACAAACACTACAATAGATGTAAAATGAATAATATTTATAGGAAGGTTGGTTAGTAAAATTTTTGTGGACATTAATAAATGGTTCCTTTCTACCCTTTATTATTAACTTTGAAAAGATACACTATTTAAAGTTCAGAACAAGTAAGAGTTTTCCTCCCTCTACATGTCTAAAACATGACAAGTTAGTGGAAGAAATTGACAGTGTTAAATTCTTTCAATTGCGACTTGACAATAAATTTAACTGGGAGGAGCACACCACAGAAATGCTGAAGTGCCTAAAAAAAAAAATTAATTTGCAGTTGGATATTGTCAGACACAGATGATATAAACATAAAAAAAGCTAACACAATTCACATACCAATGTCATGCAGAACCAAGTATTGGAGCAACTCCAGCCAAGCTGAAGTTTTCTGAGTGCAGATGTAAGTAATACAAATTATTTCAGTTGTGAACTCACGAATGCCCAGCAATAGCCTATTCAAGGAACTGGGGACTCTGCTTCTCAATGTATTTATTCCTCAATGACAGTCATCATAAATAATATCCCTCTTTTCAAATGGATTGTTAAGTTTATGGACTCAATATTTGAAAAAAAGACTAATCTACACAATGGTTTAAAGTTGCTTCCCCATAAGGATTTAACGTTGCTTCCCATGGTGCAGACAGATGCCCATTATTCAGGAACACAGATTTTTAATAATGTGCCAGCAGCCACGAAAAGCTAAGCTGCTAATAAAGTGCAGTTTCAAAAAGGACTCTAAATGATTTAGTGGTGGCCAACTCCTCCTAGTCCAATGAAAATGTCTTAGTATAACCAATTGAAGCAAATATTATTAGTAACACCAAATAACAAGAGTGTCACATTCTGAATATCAATGTAAATAAATGTAAATGTGGTTCTCACAAAAGACACAGGATGTAATCATGAAATTTCCACAATATTTCATTGACACATGTCCAAATTTTAGTCAGTTGCAATATTGTGGAAATTTCACAAAGACATCAAATGTCTCATCTGAAAACCATATTTACAACTAATCTGTTGGGAAAGCAACACAATGCAAACAAATGTTGGAAACTAATTTTCTGTTTGATGACATATAGTTACAATAGCCTGACATATTGCACACATTTCAACAGTTGTTGTTGTTGTTGTTGTTGTTGTTGATGTGGTCTTCAGTCCAGAGACTGGTTTGATGCAGCTCTCCAGGCTACTCTATCCTGTGCAAGCTTCTTCACCTCTCAATACCTACTGCAACCTACATCCTTCTGAATCTGTTCAGTGTATTCATCTCTTGGTCTCCCTCTACGACTTTTACCCTCCACGCTGCCCTGCAATACTAAATTGGTGATCCCTTGATGTCACAGAATATGCCCTACCAACTGATCCCTCCTTCTAGTCAAGTCGTGCCACAAATTTCTCTTCCCTCCAATTCTATTCAATACCACCTCATTAGTTATGTGAGCTACCCATCTAATCTTCAGCATTCTTCTGTAGCACCACATTTTGAAAGCTTCTATTCTCTTCTTGTCGAAACTATTTATAGTCCACGTTTCACTTCCATACATGGCTTCACTCCATACACATACTTTCAGAAACGACTTCCTGACACTGAAATCTACACTCGATGTTAACAAATTTCTCTTCTTCAGAAACGCTTTCCTTGCCATTGACAGTCTACATTTTATATCTTCTCTACTTCAACCATCATCAGTTATTTTGCTTCCCAAATAGCAAAACACCTTTACTACTTTAAGTGTCTCATTTCCTAATCTAATTCCCTCAGCATCACCCGACTTAGACTACATTCCATTATCCTCATTTTGCTTTTGTTGATGTTCATCTTATATCCTCCTTTCAAGACACTATCCATTCCGTTCAACTGCTCTTCCAAGTCCTTTGCTGTCTCTGACAGAATTACAATGTCGTCGGCAAACCTTAAAGTTTTTATTTCTTCTCCATGGATTTTAATACCTACTCCAAATTTTTCTTTTGTTTCCTTCACTGCTTGCTCAATATACGGATTGAATAACATCGGGGAGAGGCTACAACCCTGTCTCACTCCCTTCCCAACCACTGCTTCCCTTTCATGTCCCTCGACTCTTATAACTGCCATATGGTTTCTGTACAAATTGTAAATAGCCTTTCGCTCCCTGTATTTTACCCCTGCCACCTTCAGAATTTGAAAGAGAGTATTCCAGTCAACATTGTCCAAAGCTTTCTCGAAGTCTACAAATACTAGAAATGTAGGTTTGCCTTTCCTTAATCTATTTTCAAAGATAAGTTGTAGGGTCAGTATTGCCTCACGTTCCAACATTTGTGCGGAATCCAAACTGGTCTTCCCCAAGGTTGGCTTCTACCAGTTTTTCCATTCATCTGTAAAGAATTCATGCTAGTATTTTGCAGCCGTGCCTTATTAAACTAATAGTATGGTAATTTTCACATGTGTTAATGTTATAATCTTTAATCACCAATAATTGCGTAGATATTCAAACACACTCACTTAGAAACAATAGCTCGTTACATGATAACAACTCAGTATCTCTTATTCGACTGCCGTGCCGTAACATGGCCGGCGCCGTTCGTAGCTAGGTGGCACTCCCGTCCTCAGCCGAGTTGCGGAGCGTCTCTATCGCCAGTTGCGCGTACTGTCGTGGCGGCACTGTTAAATGTCGTGGCACTGTCACAACACCCATGGCCTCTTGTGAGGCCCCGAGAAGATGCTGCGGAGGGACACGAAAGTAGGGTCAAAAATGTCCAGGACAGAAGCTCGTGCGTGGAACGTGCCTCCTGGACGAGATGATGAGTGAAAACTCCGGAGCAGCATCCATAGGTGTTGTGGACCTGGGGGTGTGCTCCAGCGAGATGGGTCCCAGAGAAGGCGGCGACATGACTGGGGCCGGTTCCGGCGTACTCGGAAGCGGTAGCGACGTCGGCTGCATCAACACGTACGGTAGATCGGCAGCAGCGACAGGACTGGCTTCTTGGGCTGGTAGAGGCGAAGGAAGGGGCAGTGGCACCGGCGTGGCCACCAATCGTGGGCGCATCTGGTCGTAATGGCGAACAACCATGCCGTCGTCCATACGTATTTCACAAAGCCGGCGGCCGCGAAGAGCCTTGACCATCCCTGGAATCCATTTAGGGCGAGATCCATACCCTCGTGCCCACATGTCGGCGCCCACCGAGTATTTTCCCGCACTAGGGGACACAGCACAAGACCTGACAGGGTGAAGCAGGTGCAGTAGAGTGCGCGGTTGGCGGCCATGCAAGAGTTCAGCAGGGCTGCGATCACCCAGAGGCGTGAAGCGATAAGAACTCAGAAATTGCAGCAGAGTGTCATCTGTGGAAAAATCACTAAGGAATTTTTTCATCTGGCTTTTGAAAGTGCAGACAAGGCGCTCGACCTCCCCATTCGATTGCGGATGGAAGGGCGGTGCTGTAACATGATGAATCCCTTGTCCAGTACAAAAATCACGGAAGGCCTGCGAAGAGAACTGAGGGCCATTGTCCGTGACGATCGTGGATGGAAGACCTTCTAGCACAAAGATTTTGGACAAAGCCAGCGTCGTCGCTGCAGTGGTGGGCGACGGACATCGAACAACATACGGAAACTTTGAGAAGGCGTCAATCAACAGGAGCCAATAAGTACCGAGGAAGGGGCCGGCAAAGCCAGCGTGCACCCGTTCCCATGGCTGCACCGGATCAGGCCACGGAGAGGGCATTGTACAAGGTGCAGCCAGTTGCTGAGCACACTGACCATACGCAGCAACCATGTGGGCGATGTCCAAATCAATACCGGGCCAATAAACGTGCCTGCGGGCCAGGGACTTAGTCTGAGAAATACCCCAATGGCCTTCATGAAACAGTTTGAGAACATCTTTGCGAAGAGAGGTTGGCACCACAACCCGTGGAGATGTGCCATTCGTGGCTAGAAGAACAACACCATCACGAACAGACAGACGAAGGCGCAAGGCATGGTAGTTGCGAAGGAGATCCGATGCCCGGCTCTTGGTCCTGTCCGGCCAACCCCGTTGAACAAAACCGATCACCTGATGCAGGACCGGGTCCCGCGCAGTAGCCGACGCGACCTGCGAACCTGTAAGTGGGAAATCCTCGACCGCACAACGTTCTTCCTCATCAATGTGGAAACAGAGTAGTTCATCACGATCAAAAACCGGGTTGGGGCCCTTAGGAAATCGCGACAATGCGTCAGTGTTGGCGTGCTGGGCCGTGGGGCGATAGTGAATCTCATAGTGAAAACGAGACAAGTATAAGGCCCAACGTTGCAGGCGGTGAGCTTCCTTATCCGGAAGCGACGCCGATGGGCTGAACAGAGAGACCAGCGGCTTGTGGTCAGTGATGTGGTGAAACTTAGAACCATACAAAAAAATGCTGAACTTTTTTAGAGCATAAATGATAGCGAGTGCCTCCTTTTCGATTTGAGAGTAACGCCGTTGCGCATCATTGAGGGTCTTGGAAGCATAGACGATGGGTCGTTCCGACCCATCCTCATACCGCTGGGCGAGAACAGCCCCTAGGCCCTATGACGCGCCAGTCACCAGAACCAAGTGCTGACCCGGACGGAATGTGGCAAGACAAGGCGCCGACTGCAAATGATCCTTCAGGTGGACAAAAGCCTGCTCACACTCGTCGGACCAACAGAAAGGGACGTTTTTGCGTAATAGCTGATGCAGAGGATGAGCTACCGCTGCCACGGATGGAATGAATTTGTGATAATAAGCAATCTTGCCTAGAAATGCCTGAAGTTCTTTGACCGTAGACAGCTGGGGTAGAGCGTTAATGGCCACAACGTGCACTGTGACTTGTCCAGATTGCACCTCAACCCAGCCGAATGCAAAACCTGAAACAGTGAACGCAAATTGCGAAGGTGTTCCTCAGTGGAGGCCCCCCTGACAACAATGTCATCCAGATAGTTTATGCAGCCGGGAACGGAAGCCCTGAGCTGTTCCAAAAACCGCTGAAATATGGCCGGCGCGCTAGCGACGCCAAATGTTAAACGCTGGTACTGATACAACCCACAAGGAATGTTGATGACGAGAAATTCCTTGGAAGAAGCATCCAACGGCAACTGATGGTACGCCTCCGATAAGTCAAGTTTGGAAAAGAACTGGCTCCCAGCGAGCTTAGTAAATAACTCCCGAGGACGGGGAAGAGGATAAGTGTCAATGAGGCTCTGAGCATTGACAGTGGCTTTAAAATCGCCACACAATCGCAGACTCCCGTTTGGTTTAGAAACCACCACGATTGGCGATGCCCATTCGCTGGAGGTAACAGGAAGGAGAATCCCTGAAGCTGTTAACCTGTCTATCTCAGCCTTGACAGGTGCACGCAACGCCACCAGAATAGGGCGTGCCCGGAAAAACTTAGGGCGAGCTGTAGGTTTAAGAGTAATGTGGGCTTCAAAATCCTTGGCACGACCCAGACCAGCAGAGAACATGGACGAAAATTCAGAACACAATCCATCCAGCTGTTGATACGGAATATCCTCAGATATGAGGTGCACATCATCATCAATGGAGAACCCGAACAACTGGAAAGCATCATAACCGAACAGGTTTTCAGTGCCTGCATGATCCACCACATAAAACGTGAGGGGCCTAACAACAGACTTGTAGGCAGTGGAAGCATCAAACTGGCCAATGATAGGAATTTTCTGTTTATTATAAGTTCTCAGATTTCGCATAACTGGAGACAAGGGAGGGGAGCCCAACTCCAAATACGTGTGAGAATTAATGAGAGTTACTGCAGAGCCAGTGTCCACTTGCCTGCGAATGTCATTATCCAGAACACGAACAGTAACAAACAACTTATTTGTTTGAGAAAGCACACAGTGAACATCCATGTCCGATGCCTCGTCCTCGTTGACAGGAACTTTAGAGGACTGACACACAGAAGCAATGTGGCCTTTTTTCCTACATGAATTACACGTGGCCCAACGTTTTGGACACGCGGCCCTGTCATGCTGCACGAAACAATGTGGACAAGAAGGAAGCGCGGAACGAACCTGCTTCTGTGGTTGCTGTTTTCGCTGCGAGCGTTGCGGCCCAACGCGACGTTGTTTACGCGAGTGAACTGCCGCCACATCTTCGTTCTCCTGTGAAACAGGCAAATTGTCCATGTTGAAAGTTGACTGTACAGCGCCTACATCACACCACGCGTTTATTTGCGCGCCAGCAGCATGAGACACTTCAAAGGATTGAGCGATGCTTAGAACTTCCGACAACGACGGGTTTGGCAGTTGTAGGGCACGTTGCCGAACTTCTTTATCAGGAGCAAGCCGTAGAATAGCATCCCTAACCATTGAATCAGCATAAGACTCATGATGAGTGTCCGTGACAAACTGACATTTCCTACTCAGGCCGTGTAGTTCCGCTGCCCAAGCCCAGTAAGATTGATGGGGCTGTTTACGACACTGGTAGAACGCCACGCGGGCGGCAACGACGTGGGTGGTTTTTTTCGGTAATAGTTAGACAATAAGTCACACATTTCTTGGAAGGACAGAGAGGCAGGGTCCCGCAAAGGGGCTAACTGAGATAGCAGCTGATAGATCCGTGGGGAAATCCAAGATAGAAATAACGACTTACACATAGGAGCGTCGACAATGCCGAAGGCCAAGAAGTGTTGCCGCAAACGCTTCTCATAATCCTCCCAATCTTCAGCGGCCTCGTCGTAAGGAGGGAATAGAGGTGGAGAAGAGGAAGACAGACGATGAGTAAGCGACGTCGACAAAGCCTGAATAGCAGCCGTCAGCTGTGTTTGTTGTTCAATGAGCGCTTGCATAAGCTGTTCCATGTCTGCCCCGTCATGAACACACAAATCCACAACGCAGTGAAAATATCCGACCTCGTCGCCAAAAAGTGTTATAACCTCTAATCACCAATAATTGCGTGGATATTCAAACACACTCACTTAGAAACAATAGCTCATTACTTGATAACAACTCAGTATCTCTTATTCGACTGCCGTGCCGTGACATACGGCTGGCGCTGTTCGTAGCTAGGTGGCGCTCCCGCGCTCAGCCGAGTTGCGGAGCGCCTCTATCACCATTTGCGCGTACTGTCGTGGCGGCACTGTTAAATGTCGTGGCACTGTCACAACAGTTAACACCTGCTTTCTCTGGGATTGGAATTATTATATTCTTCTTGAAGTCGGAGGGTATTTCGTCTGTATCATACATCTTGCTCACTAGATGGTAGAGCTTTGTTAGGCCTGGCTCTGCAAAGCCTGTCACTAGTTGTAATGGAATGTTGTCTAATCCTGGGGCCTTGTTGCGACTTAGGTCTTTCAGTGCTCTGTCTAACTCTTCACATAGTATCAGATCTCCCATTTCATCTTCATCTATGTCCTCTTCCATTCCCATAATATTGTCCTCAAGAACATCGCTCTTGTATAGACCCTCTATATACTGCTTCCACCTTTTTGCTTTCCCTTCTTTGCTTAGAACTGGGTTTACATCTGAGGTCTTGATATTCATGCAAGTGGTTCTCTTTTCTCCAAAGGTCTCTTTAATTTTCCTGTAGGCAGTATCTATCCCAGCCCCTAGTGATACGTGCATCTACACCCTTACATTTGTCCTCTAGGCATCCCTCCTCAGCATGTTGCACTTCCTGTTGATCTCATTTTTGAGACGTTTGTCTTCCTTTTTGCCTGCTTCATTTACTGCATTTCTGTATTTTCTCCTTTCATCAATTAAATTCAAAATCTCATCTGTTACCCAAGGATTTCTATTAGCCCTCCTCTTTTCACCTACTTGATCCTCTGCTGCCTTCACTATTTCATCTCTCAAAGCTACTCATTCTTCTTCTACTGTATTTCTTTCCCCCATTCTTGTCAACTGTTCCCTAACACATTTCAGTAAATTATATATTTATGTGTTTTGTGAAAACCCTGTTATTGTCTCTTAACATGTTTAGGAGTTTTTTTACTAATTCCATTTGTATGAGGACCATTTCACTTAGGATTTGTGGAAGGAACATCTGAAAGTCAGTTTGTAAATAAGTATTATGTATTCTTGTTTTATTATGTTTTACAGCCTTGAGGATCTCATTACTATGGATCTATGGAATAAAATGTGAATCTAATCCAATACGAATCACATACATCATATTAGTTCATTACATTCAAATATGTATTCTTCAAAATGCTATTATTCATGATTGTAATTTATTATTATTATTATTATTATGCGTGACTGGACCCTATCAGGTCACACAGAGCTACTATGTTTCAGTCTTCAGTGATTCCAACTAGTGTTAATTTTTTTCTCCATGGATTATTTTTCTCTCTTCAGTCTACTTTGTCATTCTTTACTATTAAAAACAGTCTTGATCACGATTTATTTATCAAGGTGACTGGTTTTGACAACTATTGTGGTCATCTTCAGACCATTGAGTAGGAACCTCTTTCTGTTGGAGAATCACTACTCACGCCTCAGTAGTGATTCTCCAACAGAAAGAGGTTCCTACTCAATGGTCTGAAGATGACCACAGTAGTGGTCGAAACCGGTCACCTTGATAAATAAATCGTGATCAAGACTGTTTTTAATAGTAAATAATGACAAAGTAGACTGAAGAGAGAAAAATATTTCATGGAGAAAATAATTAACACTGGTTGGAATCACTGAAGACTGAAACATAGTAGCTCTGTGTGACCCGATAGGGTCCAGTCCCACATAATAATAATAATAATAATAATAATAATAATAAATAAACCCCTTGGAGGCTCGGGAAAAGAATAGGCCTTCGGTATGTTCTGCCAGTCATAAAAGGCGAGGAAAAAACAAACCACTAATAGGGCTAACCTCCCTTTTAGTGTGATTAGTTGGTTCAGGACAGAACTAATGAAGCCTCAGACAAGCGCCGTCATGGTCGAGGACGACCTTTGAACCCTATGCCCACCCACAATGGTAACGACACTGCTAGCCACACGGAAAATGATTTAAATCCAAATAGAGGTGTTTTGCAGCACATGCTTCCTGCAACCGCTCTAGAAGGAAAACAAAGACAGAGGATGAGATGGTCAGATGAAGTTAACCGACACCTCATGTTCTGTTATTACCAAGCAACAAACTTAGGAACCAACACAATTGGATACAGATCACAAGTATACACAACATTTATTAGCAAATACCCAGAATTAAAATTTTTAACAGAACAATGACTAGCTGATCAGATTCGTGTAATAATAAAAAATAAGAGGATACCCCAGTCAAAATTAGAAAACATCAAACAACAAGTACAACAAATACTGGAACAAAATAATGTGCAGCCAGAAGAAGAAGAAAATACAGTAACGGACTCAAACATCACAGAGCAAACAAACAAAGAACAACACACATCAATTAAACAATCAGAGGAAAACGAAATCTTAAGACAGCCACCAGAACAAGCACAAATAGAACATGAAGTGACACACATGTTAGATATAGAAGAAAAATTTCAGTTGACATATATAGAATAAAAAGACACAAATACAGACATTAGACCATTCTTGCATAGACCGCCAAATAACCCACAAGTTGAAACAACAATAAAAACTATCAACACAATCATACACAACAAAATAAATGAAAATACAACTATGGAAGAGTTACAACTACTGGTTTATGTAGGAGCACTCACTACGCTAAATATACACACTAGGAAGAGATCAGAACCAACCAACACACAGAAGAAACCCACAAAACCGGCATGGCAACACAGGCTAAAGATCAGAATAGAAAAACTGAGAAAAGACATCGGGCAGCTAACACAATTTATAAGAAATGAAATATCAGACAAAAAACAAAAAAGGTTACGTAAAATCTCACAACAAGAAGTGATAGAGCAATTAGATGAAAAGAAGCAGAAATTACAAGCATTGGCCAAACGACTTAGAAGATACAACAAAAGTGAAAATAGAAGGAAACAAAACCAAACATTCAACACAAACCAAAAGAAATTTTACCAGGCAATAGATAACACACACATTAAAACAGACAATCCACCAAACATAACAGACATGGAACACTTCTGGAGCAACATATGGTCAAACCCGGTACAACATAACAGGAATGCACGGTGGACACAAGCAGAAACAGATACATACATGATGATACCACAAATGCCTGAAGTGATAATTTTGCAACATGAAGTCACCCAAGCAATTAATTCTACTCACAATTGGAAAGCCCCTGGAAAAGATAAAATAGCAAATTTCTGGCTAAAGAAATTCACCTTAACACATTCACATCTAACTAAATTATTTAACATTATATATAAAAACAAAGATGAGGTGACTTACCAAACGAAAGCACTGGCAGGTCGATAGACACACAAACAAACACAAACATACACACAAAATTCAAGCTTTCGCAACAAACTGTTGCCTCATCAGGAAAGAGGGAAGGAGAGGGGAAGACGAAAGGAAGTGGGTTTTAAGGGAGAGGGTAAGGAGTCATTCCAATCCCGGGAGCGGAAAGACTTACCTTAGGGGGAAAAAAGAACAGGTATACACTCGCACACACGCAAATATCCATCCACACATACAGACACAAGCAGACATATGACTGCTTGTGTCTGTATGTGTGGATGGATATTTGCGTGTGTGCGAGTGTATACCTGTTCTTTTTTCCCCCTAAGGTAAGTCTTTCCGCTCCCGGGATTGGAATGACTCCTTACCCTCTCCCTTAAAACCCACTTCCTTTCGTCTTCCCCTCTCCTTCCCTCTTTCCTGATGAGGCAACAGTTTGTTGCGAAAGCTTGAATTTTGTGTGTATGTTTGTGTTGACCTGCCAGCGCTTTCGTTCAGTAAGTCACCTCATCTTTGTTTTTATATATAATTTTTCCCACGTGGAATGTTTCCTTCTATTATATTAAATTATTTAACAGTTACGTTGCAGACCCATACACATTCCCTGATATACTTACACATGGAATAACTTATCTGAAACCTAAAGAGCAAGCAGAGACAGCAAACCCAGCTAAATATCACCCCATAACATGCCTACCAACAATATACAAAATATTAACTTCAGTCATTACACAGAAATTAATGACACATACAACACAGAACAAAATTATAAATGAAGAACAAAAAGGCTGTTGCAAACGAGCACGAGGATGTAAAGAGCAACTGATAACAGATGCAGAGGTGACGTATCAAGCTAAAACCAAACAAATGTCGCTACACTATGCATACGTTGATTACCAAAAAGCTTTTGATAGTGTACCCCACTCATGGTTACTACAAATATTGGAAATATACAAAGTAGATCCTAAATTGATACAGTTCCTAAACATAGTAATGAAAAATTGGAAAACCACACTTAATATCCAAACAAATTCAAATAATATCACATCACAGCCAATACAGATTAAGCGTGGAATATATCAAGGAGACTCATTAAGTCCTTTCTGGTTCTGCCTTGCTCTGAACCCACTATCCAACATGCTAAATAATACAAATTATGAATACAATATTACTGGAACATACCCACACAAAATCACACATCTGCTATACATGGATGATCTAAAACTACTGGCAGCAACAAATCAACAACTCAACCAATTACTAAAGATAACAGAAGTATTCAGCAGTGATATAAATATGGCTTTTGGAACAGACAAATGTGAGAAAAATAGCATAGTCAAGGAAAAACACACTAAACAAGAAGATTACGTATTGGATAACCACAGCGACTGCATAGAAGCGATGGAAAAAACAGATGCCTATAAATATCTAGGATACAGACAAAAAATAGGAATAGATGATACAAATATTAAAAAAGAACTAAAAGAAAAATATAGACAAAGACTAACAAAAATACTGAAAACAGAATTGACAGCAAGAAACAAGACAAAAGCTATAAATACTTATGCTATACCAATATTGACCTACTCATTTGGAGTAGTGAAATGGAGTAACACAGACCTAGAAGCACTCAATACACGTACACGATCACAATGCCACAAATATAGAATACATCACATACATTCAGCAACTGAAAGATTCACATTAAGCAGAAAGGAAGGAGGAAGGGGATTTATCGACATAAAAAACCTACATTATGGACAGGTAGACAATTTAAGAAAATTCTTTATAGAACGAGCAGAAACTAGCAAAATACACAAAGCAAACACTCATATAAATACATCGGCTACACCACTGCAATTTCATAACCACTTCTACAACCCTTTAGATCACATAACATCAACAGATACGAAGAAAGTAAATTGGAAAAAGAAAACACTACATGGCAAGCACCCTTATCATCTAACACAGCCACACATCGATCAAGACGCATCCAACACATGGCTAAGAAAAGGCAATATATACAGTGAGACGGAAGGATTCATGATTGCAATACAGGATCAAACAATAAACACCAGATATTACAGCAAGCATATTATTAAAGATCCCAATACCACAACAGATAAATGTAGACTTTGCAAACAACAAATAGAAACAGTAGATCACATCACAAGTGGATGTACAATACTAGCAAATACAGAATACCCAAGAAGACATGACAATGTAGCAAAAATAATACATCAACAGCTTGCCTTACAACATAAACTTATAAAACAACATGTTCCCATATACAAGTATGCACCACAAAATGTACTGGAGAACGATGAATACAAATTATACTGGAACAGAACCATTATAACAGATAAAACAACACCACATAACAAACCTGACATCATACTCACCAATAAAAAGAAGAAATTAACACAACTAATCGAAATATCCATACCCAATACAACAAATATACAAAAGAAAACAGGAGAAAAAATTGAAAAATACATCCAACTGGCTGAGGAAGTCAAGGACATGTGGCATCAGGATAAAGTTGACATTATACCAATTATACTATCAACTACAGGAGTCATACCACACAATATCCACCAGTACATCAATGCAATACAGCTACATCCAAACTTATACATACAACTACAGAAATCTGTAATTATTGACACTTGTTCAATTACCCGAAAGTTCCTAAATGCAATGTAACATATACCGTATAGTTAAAAGGAAGTCACGCTTGATCAAGGTCTGCGTCACCTTCCATTTTTAACCAGACATAACGTCTGAGACAAGAAAGAAATAATAATAATACATTACAATCATGAACAGTAGCATTTTGAAGAATACATATTTGAATGTAATGAACTATTATGATGTATGTGATTCGTATTGGATTAGATTCACATTTTATTCCATAGATCCATAGTAATGAGATCCTCAAGGCTGTAAAACATAATAGAACAAGAATACATAATACTTATTTACAAACTGATTTTCTAATGTTCCTTCCACAAATCCTAAGTGAAATTGTCCTCATACAAATGGAATTAGTAAAAAAACTCCTAAACATATTAAGAGACAATAACAGGGTCTTCACAAAACACATAAATATATAATTTACTGAAATGTGTTAGGGAACAGTTGACAAGAATGGGGGAAAGAAATACAGTAGAAGAAGAATGAGTAGCTTTGAGAGATGAAATAGTGAAGGCAGCAGAGGATCAAGTAAGTAAAAATACGAGGGCTAGTAGAAATCCTTGGGTAACAGAAGAGATATTGAATTTAATTGATGACTGTTTTTAATAGTAAATATTTGTAAGACATTGATCACTTCCTTTCCCGTAATGTATTCAAAAGTAATACTTTGTCATTAGTCTGGTGATGATTACATTCTCTGTCAGTACTTCCCATTTGCTAAGTTGTAGTCTGTATGAGCTTGTTGAAAATGTCTGATGGATTTATATGAGTCTCTTCTAAATCCCTGCTGGATCCAGTATATGGTTTTGAGTTGCTCTTTGTGAGTCACAGTTTTGTGACTGACTCTTGTTGCTGGGAGTCTGATGTCAGTTGTGAGATTCGACAATTTTTTGGGATTGTTGTCTATATCTATCTTTTCTTTTTGGCTCAAGCAGTTTTCTTAGAATTTTGTGTTATTCTTTTAGCATAACTTCCTGATCACTTTTTCTGTTGAGTGTAAATGGTTTTCTACAGTATAAAACTTCAGGTTTGATAACTGCATTATACAGGGTGGTCCCGAATTCATGGTACAAACTTTAATGGTAGGTACAGGACATTGTAACAAGGATTTATTGTATAGGAATGTATAGTCGCAGGTGACGCGGTGAGGCGTAAACAGGGGAAAGAGAAATGGAGTGATCGGTTGGTGTCACTGCCGGTAGAGGGCAGTAGATGAACATGATGTATCGCAGTAGGGACAAGCGCCATTCACAATTGTGCTGCCGTAGACGATGGGTGACTTTACGTATGCAGAAAAAGCAGACATGCATTACATGTACGGCCGTGCAAATGGTAACGCCAGAGCTGCATTACGAATGTATCGCGCGGAGTATCCTAATCGACGAATGCCGGATCATAGAATTTTTCAACGGTTACATCGTCAACTTTGTGAAACAGGTACGTTCGACGTCAACAGACATGACGCTGGTCGATTAAGAGCTGTACGCACTCCAAGACTGGAAGAACGCATCTTGAACATAGTGGCTGATAGACCCGAGTCAAGCACAAGAACTGTTGCGCGTGACGTACATGTGAGTCATCAGACTGTATGCAGAGTGTTAAATGAAAATCGCTTACACCCCTTCCATTTTCAAAAAGTACAAGCATTGAATCCGGCAGATTATCCTCTTCGCGTGAACTTCTGCCAGTGGTTGTTGCAGCAATGTGCGTTGCAGCCGGATTTCGTAGGTCATGTGCTATTTACAGATGAAGCGACATTTTCACGCGAGGGTGTCTTTAATGCGCACAATTCCCATGTGTGGGCAACAGATAATCCACATGCAACGCGTCCACATGCGTATCAACAACGTTTCGGTATTAATGTGTGGGCTGGTATTGTGAACGACTTTTTGATTGGGCCATACTTACTACCCACGCGACTCTGTGGCGAAAGCTATCTTATTTTTCTGCAAGAAGTGTTACCAGAACTGCTGCAAGATGTTCCGCTCGCCATTCGTAACCGCATGTGGTTTCAGCACGATGGAGCGCCAGCACACTTCAGCACTGCTGTACGGAATTACCTGAATGCCACGTTTGGTGCTAGATGGATTGGGCGTGGTGGACCAGTCCCTTGGCCACCCCGATCTCCTGATTTCTCTTGCCTCGATTACTTTTTATGGGGACATCTTAAGAGTCTTGTTTATGAGACTCCAGTTGACTCAGATGAGGATCTCGTTGCTCGCATATCTGTAGCTGCTGCAGGTGTGCGTGAAATACCAGGCATCTTTGAACGTGTACGCCAATCGCTGCACCGACGCTGTCAAGCATGTATCGCTCATGGTGGACGCAATTTTGAACACTTACTGTAAACATGACACTTGTCAACAACGATTTCAATAAAATCTTTCGTTTTCCTTTCGGCCGTTATTTCCCCTGTTTACGCCTCACCGCGTCACCTGGGACTATACATTCCTATACAATATATCCTTGTTACAATGTCCTGCACCTACCATTAAAGTTTGTACCATGAATTCGGGACCACCCTGTAGAGCCCAATTTTCGTGTATATGGAGACACTTTTTTGCTGTAGATTTTACTGTAGCATCCAAATTTTCTGCACCAATCTCTCTCCTCTTGTAGGTTTAAGGATTTCGCCTAAATACTTGAAGTATGGAACACCCTTGATTTGTCCATATTTTGTGATCAGTTTTTGAGCAGGACATTTTGAGTAGATGTGCCTGGTCTTTTGGTACGATTTTTGAAGGTCAACTCTTTCCTCAACACATCCCTTGAGAGATTTTATCTGTTTAATTGCTGTCATGTCATCATGTTGGATGCTATTTTATAGATCTTCCAAGTTATATGGGTTTCCTTTCCGCACATCTTACAATCTGACATCTTCACTCGATAACAGACCAAATTTCTTTCATTATCCATCATAGTTACTGTGCTACATCAAATTAAGCAAAACACTACATGGAGTTTGCAGAGGTAAAAACATATCGCGTAAACTTTGTGTATGACTGATTTTAGCTTACACATTGCAATGTATTAAATTTAGATACAATGTAAAAATATAAAATTGAGAGCAGAAAGATATTTCATTTTGTCCTTGAGTTGCTAATTTTTGTACTCAATGGACAGTTGCATGTGACACGTCCTTTTCCATCCCAGCAACCCACGAATCATGTGGTCAAAACAATAATCGTATTTCAGATATGGTTTGAGATACTGAAACAAGGTTTGCTCAAATGATAGCACAGAAAGAGACACATATGTTTTATGAAACACTTGAAACTTTCCTATTCACCGAGTTATGGACATAACTCGTCCACAGCAGTTCGAGATTGGCAGAATGGTATGCTTGAACACATCAATGGTGCTTCAGGAAAACCCAAGGGCTGTGTTTTAATATGTCCTCAGCACCTGGGGAGCAGCAGAGCATGATGAGTTATCTCATCCACGGCAGTTAAAAGAATAAAGAGCGCAGGAGACAGACTATTAGCTTGCTAAACACTGGTTTTGATCAGAGATGGTTCTGGAGTCTTGCCTATGAACTTTACTTTGGAGGCTGTGTTGTTAAGTGGGTGTTTGATGAGATTTAGGGTTATCAGGTGAAGTCCTTGTTCTTCAAGGATGACAAAAAGGGGTCACTGATGGACTGTATCATACGCCTTCTTGATGTCCACAAAGAAGCATATGATTGGGCTGTCCTTAGCGTGTTGATTTTTAATGTTTTTTTTTTTAAATTAAATATTTGTTCTATACAATTTTGATCAGTGTGGAAGTGAGCTTGGTATTGACCAGTTTTGTGACTGAGTTGCTCCTGATCTGCTTGGAGAAGACATGCTGACATAATTTTGTATGTGACTTGCAGAAGGGAAATTTCTTGATAGTTACTGATATCTGTTTAGTCACATTTTTTGTGCAATGAGTGAATTAAGGTTCGTGTTCAGTATTTGAGAAATTTTTCTGTCTGCCAAATCTCTGTCAGGATCTGTGCGAGTTCTGTAGTAATACATTCTCCCAACGCTCTTTTATTTTCAAATTTGAGGATATGTCTGTGAATCTCTTCTTGTGAGGGTGGTAGCCACTTGGCACAGGTATAAGAGATTTCCTTTGGGAATCTTGAGGGGGCTTCAGGGCAACTGAGCTCAGAAAAATAGTGTAAAAGTTCCCTACTGGTTTCGTGATTAGTCAAGGCAAGCCTTTCATTTGGTTTTCTGAAACACAAATTTTGAGAGGTATATCCTCAGTTCACTCCTGCAAAAGTCTTATAGAATCTGCATGTGTTGTAATTCCGAACATTTTCTTTGATGGTATCCATTTGTTCCATCATGTATTTCTGCTTGGTTTGTCCAATGATTTTCATCACTTGTTTCCTTATGTCGTAGAAGTGTTCTTTTTTATGAGGTTTTCTTACTGTTATAGTTTAAAAAAATATTACAATAAAGGAAATTTAAAAATGGACACTAAAAATGGAACTGAAAAACTGATACAAATTATCAATCATTCCCCCCCCCCTCCCTTTTCCCCTCTACACACACACACACACACACACACACACACACACACACACACACACACACACAGAGAGAGAGAGAGAGAGAGAGAGAGAGAGAGAGAGAGAGAGAGAGAGAGAAACATTTCTGTTTTACAATTTCAACTTACCGTAAAAGAATTTTCTACCAATTTCTCCTTGTACGAATGCACCCAAGAGAGGCGTGTTGGGGAAATATGTTCGGAATACAGACGATTCCATGTTTTTGCATCTGTAATGGAACTTGCCACGACCACAGCAAGCAAACATGAAAGCCACACTATTTCTCTCAGGCAAATTCCAACCGTGGAACTAGAAAACAAGGAAAATAGAATTACAATGATCTCCATAATAATAAGAGCCAAACTCTATTTCACTAATACAACCAGAAATTTGTAAAAGATTGGAGGGATGGTGGATTGCAGAGAGTTCAGGAAATGTACGACATACAAGATTATTATAAATGACTGAAGGTATACTATTTGACATATCGTCACAGGGATTGCACACACATAAGAAAAACTCAAAACATTTTTCTGACATATTGTAAGAGTTTCATATGTAACTCCCTCCTGATTCTTCGGATATCAAGTCGATGACCAAGTTCTTCCCACATTTGGTGCAGCACGTCCTATTAATTTGATCAAAAGAGCTGTTGAGATGAACTCGCAGTTCTGGTAGGTTTGTTGGTAGAGGAGGTGTAAACACTGAATCTTTCACATAAGCACACACAAAAAAATTGCACGAGTTCAGGTCAGGACAGGTTGGAGGTCATGATATCAATTGCTGATCATCAGCCCCACCATTACCAATTCATCAATTTCTCAATTTCGTGATTAAAAATTCATGAATATCAAGATGGAAATGGGGTGGTGCACCATCCTGTTGGTAGGTGAAGTCTACACTGTCATTCTCCAGTTGTGGCATGCATCAGTTTTTCAGCATGCTGCTCTCAGTGTGGTTTCAGTTGCCTGAGAGTGCATTCGTGTGTGTGAGTTGCGTTTGCATGAGTGTGTGTGTCTATTGTTGACAAAGGCCATTGGCCAAAAGCTTTAAGTTTTCCAGCATGTCAAGATACATGAATCCTATAAAGGGCTTTTTATAGAAGAAAGGACTGTGAAATTTAAACTGCAAGACTGCACAGAACAAAGAAACTTGTGGTGAATCCCAAATGTGCTGCATGTTAGTGTGCGGATTCTCTGTCCCCCAGATTTGCACACTGTGCCATTCACAAAAAATGTTGTTGCATCACTGAAGATGAATCTCTCACAAAACCCATGCTCTCCCATGAGCTGCCACAAATGTGCTGAAAATTCAAAGCACCCAACTTTGTCACCAGGAGTCAGGGCTTGTAGCAATCATAAGCGGTAAGGCTTTGGCTTCCTTAAGATCTTCCAAACAGACCTTTGTGGTATGTTCAGCCCTCTGCTTGCTCTGTTCATTGACTTCTGTAGGCTATGTGTGAAACTCATCTGCATACTGTCAACCATTTCTTCATTCACTGCAGTCCAATCCATTGATTTCACATTGCAGAGGCATCCTGAAGCTGTAAACTCCACATACCACCACCAAATAGAGTTGGCAGTAGGTAGATCTATGCGGAACTTTATTCTGAAGTGGTTTTGCACTCTTGCATCAGACAGATGTGAATGCATTTAAAGCACAACACATATTTTCTCAGTATCTGTCACCATCCTGTCTAAATACACACTGCTTATCTCTCAAGGCAAAAATCTGAATTAAGGTTGCAACAATACAAAAGTTTTGAGTCCTTCTATGGAAGTGATGAGTTTTGTGGCAGTTAATTTATGAAGTCACTTCAGTCATTTATAATAACCTTGTATAGAGCAGAAAAAATGACATAATGCTCAGATCTTTGTTCACGCATACTCACCAGTCTTGTTTGTCATTTCATGAATAAGCTAAGAAAAATCATTTACATTCTTGAGAGATTATACACTAGAGTCTCACTAATCCAGCCATTCGTTGCACATATGGGTGCTGGAATAGCAATAGTGCTGGATTATTGAGAGTGTCTGAAATTTATTTTAGAAACATAGTAGATATACTTCATTAAATGCAAGTACCTACTTGAGGTCTAGCATAACTTGTTTCCTTTGAGACAACATGATACTGAACTGTAAAGAATACCACAATTTCATGTATGTATAGCATTGTCTAACACTGTAATGCACTAACAACATTGATGTGCATGATAATTTATTGTTATGCTTCATTTTGGATGGGCGATGGAGTACTGAGAGATCAGACTACTGAGAGCTGGATCAGCAAAGTTCCAGTGTATTTATTCTATCATGAACTGACTTTCAGTTCACTACTACTACTACTTTTACTACTGGTAGCAGTAGTAGTAATAACTTTCCCAATACTCTGCAGAGCCTTTTTTTAGCACAATCTGGTACTAAATCAACCCAGGATAATGAATATGATACCAAAATGTATTTCACTTAATGCACATGAACCACATTAAACAACTACTCTCCATACAAAAACTATCTACAGTAGAAGTCAGACAGAACAGTATGTCCATATTTTTGTTCCTGTTCTTGTCCCCTTGCTCAACCAATCAATTTAATATATATTTAATAATAAAATAATCTGGAAATACAGGTACAATGAGATAGATTCAATGGCCAAAATTTACCTTCAGGAGGCAAAATTCTAAGTAATGTTGTCAGGCATGTATAGCAATACAAGACAAAAACCTATCTTAGCTTTCAGAGTTCTTAGTTCCTTCCTCAGGGAGAATGTCGGATAGGTTACAGAAGTTCTCTGATCTCTCAACTGTGAGTGGGTCAATATGTTGACGGCAGCTCACCAAAGAGCTCATCACAGCAATGCAACGCCTAAACAAAGAAATCTGAATGACTTGCAACCCTGCAAAGATCAATGTCATCTCATGGAACGACACACACAGTCGTCAACCTCTCTGATAAGAACCTGGAAGGACGAGTCATCTCACCCTTAATAAAGGATTAAATTTCTCTCCTACACCATGCACTGCACCTATTGTGGATTCTGTTAATGAAATGGAATGGGTGGTGTGGCATCTCTTACAAGACGTTGCCGATAAGGTAAGACACTACCAGTCGCATCTTAGCCTCAGCCAAGCTTCTCCAATCTAATACCAGCAGAGCGGAGAGAGAGGGGTGCCATGCATTGCAGAAAGATGAAGATTGTGTGGTACTTCTGGCTGACAAGGGAAATGCCATGGTTGTTCTTAATACCAACGAATATCACAGCAAAGTGCCATTGCTGCTGTAAGATAGCATACACAAATGCCTACAATGGGACCCTGTCATAAAGCAGAAAAATGGTGGAGCTCCTGAAGAACTCTGGTCTACCAGAGAATAACATCAAAAAACTTAGAACACGAGCTCCTAGACTTCCCAGGCTGTACAGATTACCTAAAATTCACAAGGAAGGTATTCCACTGAGACCAACTGTTTGCGCTGCTGGTTCTCCTACCTACAGGCTTGCGAAATACTTAAATAAGCTGATGACTCCGATAGGCAGCCGCTATGAACATCATGTCAAGAACTCTCAGAGGTTCATTGAGAAAATTAAAGATATTAGAGTTGGTCCAAGCATTGTTTTAATCACCTGTGAAGGACATGTTGAAACTGCTGGCAGAGCTTTTTCCTCGTGAAATGATGTAGTTGCTCTGACATGTTATGATGACCACCTAGTTCTTGTATGGCAGTAAATTTTATAAAACAACAGACAGAATGTGTTCTCCGCTGTCTCCAGCAGTAGCCACCTTGTTTATGGAACATTTTGAGAAGTTGCATTGAATTTGGCTCCCCCTTGTCCATTTTCATTTTATTGTTATGTTGACAACATATTTATGGTCTGTCCACATGGTGTACAAGCTCTTGAGCACTTCCTTTAACATACAAACAGTATGCACCCAAACATCCAGTTCACTGTCGAGACCGAGAAAGAAGGAAGTCTGCCATTTTTAGACCTTTTGGTAAAACGAAAGTACACACACTGATTTATATCTTAGTGTGCAGAGTTTTCCTCATCCAACCCAGAAGATAGTTTTAAATACATTGGTACACGGCGCAAAAACTATTTTTGACGAGGACCACTTGACTTTCAAAATAATCGTCTTTAGTATGTGTTTCAAAAACCTGGATATGGTTCACATGATATCAAGTCAGTGTTATCCAGGAAAAGGAAAAGTGAAAAAAATTGAACAGTCACGTAATGAGCTACTGATTGTGTACTTCCCTTTCTGCGGTGCTACATCCAGCAAAAAAGGAAAAGTCCTTGGATGATATGAGACCTACTTTCTGACCTCCAAAGAATATGAAGTAGATGCTACGCCCTGTTAAGGACAGTTTCAGCCCCAGGATCCCTGAGTTTTGTAACATTCCTTGTGACTGCAGTCACGGCAGTCAATCTAGCGATTCCCATAAGAGTTTGAGCAATGTGAGTGCAACCGCACTGAAGGCGATCATTGGCTGGTAAATCTTATCTGTACGAAGATGGTATCTTCATATGGATAAGGCTTACTGGCTAATGATCTTCTTCAGTGAAGATGCACTCACACTGCTCAAACTCTCACGGGAATCGGTAGGTTGGCTGTCGCATGTAATGAGTATAGTGGGCAGGCACACTACAAATTTAATGTGTGGACAGTTAGTTGGAAATGTGAGCTCACAGGGAGTGTGTCAGACATAAGTACCTGCGGTCGCACTACCCTTCGTGTCCTCAATGGCTCACTCGGATAGAGCGTCAGCCTTGTAAGCAGGAGATCCCGGGTTCGAGTCCCGGTTGGAGCACACATTTTCAACTGCCCCCATTGATATTTATCAATGCCTGTAAGCAGGTAATGGTCTGGATTTCATTGTAATTTCATTTAAAGTGTTGGTATCTGCAAAGACAAGAAGAACCTTCAGATGTGACCAAACTTGCTGATTTTTTTTTTTTTTTTTTTACCCATGTACTTACGTTTTGTCACATTATAATATTCTTTAGAAGCTCTGGATTGTTGTTGACTCCATTCAACAATTCCTGAACAATGTCTCTGCGAAGTCATTTTTGCTCAAAATTCAACAATTTTGGGACAAAGTTTGTTTCTACATGTTTCGTACCCAAAACATCTGAAAAAACTGCTTGCATGAGCCAAAGCATATGCTGACATCATCAACAACTTCTCTGGTGGTGATTTGGCAATCTTCCAGAACTATATTATTTTCCTCTTCTTCCACACTGTCATCAGTAATTGATGACAGGCTGCCAGTACATGTGACTGAAGATACAATCAACGTCTTGCATGATTTGAAATGAAGAAAAATAATTCGTGATATGTTGGACCAGCCTGTAGTCAGCTACTGTCTAATTTCTGTGTTGTATGGCCCAATGAAGACACACAGCTTTCTATGTGTGACTGTGAGCAATGGCCTTTCCATTAGTACCAAACTCCATAAGTCCACTGCATGGAGTTCCTCTCGCAATGTCCATGTGTAAATTTCTTGAGAGGGAGATCCATTCACTGACAGCAGAATCTCCTGACAGCTTGAAACTATTTGCTACTGGCATCTATCTCAGGTCTCTGTTGGTTAGGTTCTCTTTACGACCACTGCCCCAAATTGGTGTGACTGGTAGATCATTCCCTGCAGACACACTGAATAGTTAGCACTGCTACACCAACAACTGGGTAACTTTTATTTGAGATGTGGCCACAGGCACTTCCAAACATGACAACTGCTTTCTGTCAGGTCTCCATGTCAATCCATATTACTGCACTACTCCATACGACCATATGGCATGCACACACATCACTTCACTGCCCCAACTTACGACAGCAGTGGAGGGTTACGAGGCTGCGTGGTACCAGCTCTGCACCATTTGCAGTGCTCCAAAGCAACCAATGTGCTCTTTTAACGGGTCGCCTAGACAAGAACTGACAGGATACAGGTCAATGCACATTGGGGCACTTTAGGGAAGCAGAGATTTGCCCATGTAAAGAGACAGAGATAACGAAAGAAAATGACCAACAGACTCTACACATCTGCAGGTATTGGAGAAAAAGCAAATTGACACAATGAAAGAACTACTTTTGAGGAAAACATTTTTGATGAGTGTGCACGATTTTTTTCACCTGGGGAAAGAGGGTGGTGTGCAATGGTTATGGCAAGAAGAAAAATGTGAGCTAGCCAATCTGATGAAATCTTTGCAGAATTCTCGGAGGGATATCATCATAGTGTAACACTTCACTGCTAGACTCTGGAGTACAGTCTTCGATACTATCCACAATTTGGATGTCGCTGAGTACTTTGGTTCTGAGCACAACGAGCATCAACTATTCATACCTGTTGCCTTCCTGTCCACTTCCAACACGATTTCTGCTGCAGCTCCAGCGTGAGAGGCACCACCCAGGGATGCTACCTGCCAGCTCCTGTGAGCACTACGAGCTGTCATGGGCTACCATTAGAAAGCGATTGCTGGTAACGACAGGTACTTTAACACTTCTATCACAATCCTGCCAGTTCCATTCTCTCTGAGCAACAACAGTTCCATTCTCTCTCCATAACAATAACTAAAAATCCTCGTAACGACCCCGAGATATTTTCATCAATATAATTGAAATATTAGTGTTTTATGGTAACTAAAACTGATGGCAGTGATGCATACAAGTTTTTGTAAAAATAAATGATTAATAACATAATCTATCTACACTTCTGCAGTAGACATAATAATCATTTTGATCATTACTAATTTGCAAATTCTGTACTTAAATGTAAATAAATTATTCTTAATAAACTAATAACTCTAAACTCAATAAAATCCTTCACAATTCCAAGAGATGAATAGAAGCACAAAACATGAATAATAAAGATACTGAAATTCCGGAAGTAATATCAGAAGAGATGCCCAAACGAATTTGAAGTATTAAGAAAGAAAGCGGCTGGGAGACTGTGCTTTGCTATAATTATTAAAGCAGACGAGTTACACAAAAGGACATTTACAGAATATCTGTGAAGGAAAATTTTTTTTTGCAAAATCAGAAAAATGCCAATATTGTCCTATTTTACAAGAAATGAGACAGCTCGACATAAAACTCCTCCCCACAAAGTACAAGACATTCACAAAAATCGTTACCAATTGCACTGAAAAAGATTGAATTTTAATCGAGCAAAAGAACATGCTAGATTTTGAAATGGATATAGCACAATTAATCATTATAAAGGTATTTATCAAATAGTATGACTATGAATTGCTGGCCAGTGTGGCCAAGTGGTTCTAGGCACTTCAGTCTGGAACTGCATGACCGCTACGGTCGCAGGTTCAAATCCTGCTTCGAGCGTGAATGTGTGTGATATCCTTAGGTTAGTTAGGTTTAAGTAGTTATAAGGGGGACTGATGACCTCAGATGTTAAGTCCCATAGTGCTCAGAGCCATTTGAACCATTTTTACTATGAATTACTACTTTGACTGAGATTCATATATTTTTGAGAGAGCTTTTAACTCAGTTTCAACAAAATATACTACCAGCTCTGGAGAAACAAGGCACTTTTTCAATCTACACACTGTGATCAAAAGTATGCAGACACTCCTATGTGATGCAGAATTTATCACTACATGTCATGTGAGGTGGAACCACTGGTATAAAAGGAGGTGGGGAGTATTGTGTTGTCAGTAGACAAGCAGTAACAGCACAATGGGTCAGTCACGAGAGCTCAGTGACTTCAAATGTGGACTAGTCATTGGAGGTCATGAAGTGGAAATGCGAAGGAAGAAGCACATTTAAACCAACACAAAACAGATCCTATGTGCTGAAAGAAAGACACTGCTGAGCATTACAGAGGGAGGCTGTAAAAATTCTCATGAAATCAGTGGAAGGAATTACTTGTGCATTCCAAACTGCTACCAGCAGTCCAGCTAATGCAATGATTGTGTGTAAGGAGTCAAGAAGAGTGGGGTAGAATGGCTGACAGTTCCTAATAAGCCATACATTTCTGTAGGCAATGCTTAAGTGACACTTGAGGTGGTGTAAGGAGCGAAACCTCTGGACAGTGGATGACAACAAATAAGTGTACGGAATGATGAATCACACTATGCTCTGTGGTAATCTGTCGGAAGGGTTTGGGTTTGGTGAATGCCTGGAGAATGTTACCTGATGTCCCGTGTAGTGCCTACAATGAAGAGCAATGGATGAGGTGTAACAGAATGGGGGGCGGGGGTGTTTTTTATGGTTATGTTAGGGACCCCTTAATGTGCTTTAAAAACACTACATATGGGCAGGTACTGCGTGAAATAGAGCAATGGTTTAGGGTCAATGACTGAGTGTATTAGCGTGACAAACGAGGAAATCAATTGTTGACAAATAACATTCCTGAAATGGGCTGGCCTCCTGTGAGCAGCAACCTGAAGCCAATGTAACACCTTTGGAATGAGTCTGAATGTTGAATTCATTCCAGACCTCCGTGAACAATGCCACTACCTTCTTTGCTTTCCACTCTTTGAGGAAGAATGGGCTGCCATTCTCACCAGAAATTAAGCCACCTAATGTAATGCGTCCCCAGCAGAGTTCAACTTGTAAAACGTGAAGGGTGGACACACCTCATATTAAGGCCCGCTAATGGGTGTCTGGTTACTTTTGGCAAGACAGTGTCGGTCAGTGTACTGGAGAAGATATACAGCAATGCTACTGCTTCCATCAGCCTTCATCAAGATAGTGGGAAATATAAAATTGAAAGAGATTTCAGGCAGAGAGATTAACATTAACAAAACTATTATCGTCAGTCCTACAGAAAGGTTTCAGATTTGCTAATCAGGAAAAATGAAAGTGCCTGGTTAACAGATCATATCAGAACTGCCTATGTTATTGCTGATGACACTATACTGTTTTCCTGAAGAACACATTTTAAAAAAGAAAGAAAAGGGAGAACTCAATACAGCAAATCTGAAAGTAGGCGTGAATACAAATTATAATTATAAAATTATAAAAAGACTACAATAATTGCAACGAGAACATTAAAAATGAAAATAATTCAAATCAAAAATACAGTCAAACAAGCACAACTGAAAAGTTTTCCTTTACAGAGCAGTTGGAGATGATGACTGAATGAACAGAAACTGAATCAAACAGATAAATAAAAATGACCTGGAACACATCTGATAACTAAACAGGATTTAAAAACCAAGTTTCCAACATCCCATATCTCCACCAAGCTGGAGCTGCAATGGATTCATAAAATTTTTGTGATTCCAACAACTGTTACGAAAATCTTAAGTTGCAGAAGAAAAACATTTATTTATTGATGACCAGTTTCTGACTGTTTCACCATTATCAAATCAACCATAAATGTAAGTCATGCATTACACAAGTGGAAAAATGGCCGTGAAGTCAATAACCGAGATAACACATAATATGGCCTCCACATATGCTCATCGCTAACTGTGAAAGAGAACTGACAGTGATGAGCATATGCAGAGGCCACATTACCTATTACCACAGTTATTGACTCCATGGCCAATCTTCCATTTGTATGACTGGAATAACAGAGGACATACATTTATGACTGATTTGATAATAGACAAATAGTCTGAAACTGGTCATCAAAAAATAAATGTTGTTCTTGTGCAACTTCAGAAAGTATTCGTAACAGTTACTGGAAGTTTCCAATGTGTTGGACAAGGAAAGCTGCAATAAGTGTGTACTGCCAGTTACGACTCATAGTAGAAACACGCGAACCACTGTAAAAATCATGAGTAAACTGGTGTCTGCTGAGAAAGCAATGGAGAGAAGCATACACTGGGGAGTACTAGAAGAGACACAAAAAAATTAAATGGCTTTGACAACAAACCAGTGGAACACAGTTACAGTTTTAATGAAATACAAATTGATGGGGGCAGTAAGTACGGTAAAGTGAATGAATGATTGATGTATCTTTGCAAAATGCCCAGAGATGAGAAAAGACTGAGGCAGCAACATAACAGGTGGCTAGTTGGCATTACATAACACACAGGCGTAACACAGGTGATTACATGTGAAGACCGGAACACATTGTAAAGTGTGGAGGAGTCATTAGTCAAGCAGTGGATGTCCAACTGCTGTTGCTGCTGCTGATGATGATGACATGACACTTAAATAGGCAGTATAAGGCTGGTTACTTATACACTTTCACTTTCACTATCAGTGAAGTAACATAGGCTTTCAAGACTAAGTTGTTAACTGAAAAGTGCGAAAAGGTCAACTTGCGATGAGAAGTCGGGCACTCTACTATTGTAAAGAATTTCATTATAGCTTTGTAGGTAGGTTGGGCAGTGATTAATGAAACATTGCATGACTAAGTGTGTTCCATTTTCAGATTTCTTTCCTTCACTGTGATGATGTTTGGATTATAGATGTGTGTTCCAGCGTAACAAGTGCCGGTGCAACGATCACGGACAGAAGAGAAGAGAGGGCTATGAAATGACATCAGCCACTAGTACACTGACAAACCCAACACCAAGACTGGAGCAGCCTCTGTATGAAGAGAATATAAGTGCTGTGCCGCCTAGCCGTGGGTGGAGTGGAAGACGAGCCGTCATACAAATGCTGCAGCAGCGACTTATGAATTGTATTGTTTAGCTTGCATTGAAATTGTATATACCAAAGGACATTGATTATTTGTATGTCACCATTTGCATCTGACACACCTTTGTGAATACGCAAAGTTAAGTATTATCAGTTTAACTTACTGTAATAAACTCCATTAATATGATTTGCTTGAATTGTTGTGTAGCGATCCGAGAAAACAGCTTCCTAGGCGCGCTATATTAGACACGTGGGCAGTACATAAAAATTGGCGACGAGGATGGGATTTGTTGTTGTCTCAATACGAGTATGAGATTTTGTATTGTCCGACAGCTCAACATGGTAATGCGGATGTGATTTCACGTCTTCTGATTGGCCCTGATACAGATTTTGATGCTTCTGCTGCATCTTGTTATCACATCAATGCTCTGGATTCTGAATTTCTACAAGCCTTTCTGGTGAACTATGGGAAAATTGCACAGACCATGGAAGCTGATTCAGATTTGAACATTTTGTTAACATACATTCACACATCTTGGCCTCATTCCTTTCATAGTATAAAGAACTCTGTAGTGCAACAATACTTTGCACACTCGCATAGCCTTGCTATACAGAAAGGTGAGAGTCTTGCACAAAATGACAGGGACAGTCACGTGTGTTGATCCCTAAAGCTTTGCAGAAAGAAGTTATTTCACCAAGGACACTGGGGGACTGTTTGAATGAAACAGTTAGCGCATCGACACTGTACTTGGTAAGGTATGGACATCCAAATAGAACAGATGACGTCCCAGTGTCACGCATGTGCGGAAAATCAGTCCACTCTGCCACAAAAATTCTCTGTTTGGCCTAACTCGCAATCAACATGGCAACGTGTGCACACAGACTTTCTGGAACCTTTTTGGAACACTCATTGGCTAATTGTGGTTCACTCATATAGCAAGTTTCCTTTTGCTGTGCCAATGAACTCGACAACATCACGTAGCACAATTCAGGCGTCCTCTATTTTTTGCCTCATAGCGACAGACAATGGACCTCAGTTCATGTCAAATGAATTTGAAACATTCTGTGAACATAATGGCATACAGCATCTAACTAGTGAATCGTCCCATACATAGTCAAACAGTGAAGTGGAAGATTTTGTCAGAACATTCAAGCAGCAGATGACCAAACTTCGCTCCGCACACACCAGAGATCAAGCATTGCAACTATTTCTCACCTCCTCTCCTCCTACCGAAGGAGCTGGACCTGCCGACACTGCAGAAGTTGATGCCGTCTACATCTGGTTATTGGCCTCCTGAAGTGGATGCATACCCTTCTGGTCATTTTCTGGGGGACGTTTCAGCCATAGTGAATGCCGGCTGGCAGGGTACGACCGGAATCTTAACGTCCCCTGCAGCGACAGCTTCCGGTTCAGCAAAGTGCCCACACTCCTGTCTTCCTCAATGTTGCCGCGCTTCCTACATGATGACGGTCCATCACTTTGAGGGTGGGGGAATGTTCCAGTGTAATGACAAGCGCCGACACAATAATCGAGAATGGAAGAGCAGAGAGGGCTGTGAGACGACGTCAGCAAATAGTACACTGACGAACCCAACACCAAGACAGGAATGGCCCCAATACGAAGAGAATGTAAGTGCTGTGCTGCCTAGGCACAGGCAGTGTGAAAGACGAGCCGTCATTCAAACACTACAGCAGTGACTTGCGGATTGAATTGTTTTGCTTGCACTGAAATTGTATATACTGAAGGACATTGATTATTTGCATGTCCCCATTTGCTTGCAACACTCCTTTGTGAATACACAAAATTAAATACTGTCAATTTAACTTCCTATAATAAACTTCATTAATATGCCATCTGCTTCACATATGCTGTGCAGCAAGCTACATAAATTTAAGTATTAACTGTATTTTTCTTACTTATCACTTCTTTTTCCGTGTGTTTTTGCTTTTAGGAAGCTTTAATTTTCAAGTACTAGTAATAGTGTTCCATAGATTTCGTGTTTGTTTTGAATACAGTCCAGAGACAGGTAGTGCTCATTTTCATTGTTTCCAACAAGAAGTGTCTAGTAATCACAGTTTAGTCAGCTATCAGCTGCCTTTAGTGAATTAGCAGTCTAGTTAAAAGTTGATTAACTCTCTGCAGTAAATTGTTGATTTCTTAAGACTGATAGGATGTGTGACTACTGTGTACAGACGCAGGAGGAGCTGGCCACTGTTCGCGAACAGCTGAACGTGCTGATGACCGCGGTCAACCGTTTCCAGGCTGCTGCCTCTGAGTGTAGCGGCAGTGGGGAGTCTGGTGCGTCACATGGTACACCCCAGGTGTTACATGCTTCATCCACAGTCCCTCCTGTTGAGACATCTTCGTGGTTACGGGGCATGGTTGCGCCACCATCTCCCCAAAGGGAGTGGCGGGTTCAGCAGCGTTCACGCCGCACGAGGCGCAGGGTCAGTGTGGAGGCTGGCTGTGTGGCATCACCCGCTCTGCCTGGGAGTGGACGTGTGGCCGCTCCTTCAGCAAGGTCCAGGCAGGCACATGGGGAGAGGGGTTTATTAGTGACTGGGAGCTCCAATGTTAGGCGGGTGATGGAGCCCCTTAGGGAAATAGCGGAAAGGTTGGGAAAGAAGGCCAGTGTTCACTTTGTCTGCTTACCGGGGAGGTCTCATCCGAGATGTGGAGGAGGCCCTGCCGGTGGCGACAGAGAGCACTGGGTGCACCCGACTGCAAATTGTTGCTCATGTCAGCATCAGTGACTCCTGCTGTCTGGGTTCAGAGGTCATCCTCAGTTCATACAGGCAGTTGGCGGAATTGGTGAAGGCGGAAAGCCTCGCTCGCTAACTATTTGTAGCATCGTTCCCAGAACCGATCGCAGTCCTCTGGTTTGGAGCCAAGTGGAAGGCTTAAACCAGAGGCTCAGACGATTCTGCGGAGATCTGGGATGCAAATTTCTCGACCTCCGCTGCCGGGTGGAGAAATGTAGGGTCCCCCTGAATAGGTCAGGCGTGCACTACATGCCGAAAGCGGCTACAATGGTAGCGGAGTACGTGTAGAGTGCACATGGGGGTTTTTTAGGTTAGAGAATTCCCTCCCTAGGCCCGAGAAGACGCTTCCTGAGACGTGACAAGGTAGCAGTAGGCAAAATGCACAGAGAATAACAATATTAATGTGGTAATAGTAAACTGCAGGAGCGTCTACAGAAAGGTCCCAGAACTGCTCTCATTAATAAACGGTCACAATGCCAACATAGTACTAGGGACGGAAAGTTGACTGAAACGAGATGTAAACAGTAATGAAATTCTAAACTCAGATTGGAATGAATACCGCAGAGACAGGCTGGACAGTGAAGGGGGAGGCGTGTTTATAGTGATAAAAAGTGCAATAGTATCGAAAGAAATTGACGGAGATTCGAAACATGAAATAATTTGGGTGAAGGTCACAGTTAAAGCAGGCTCAAACATGGTAATTGGATGTCTTTATAGGCCCTCTGGCTCAGCAGCTGTTATGGCAGAGCAACTGAAGGAAAATTTAGAAAATAATTCAAGTAGATTTCCCCACCACGTTATAGTTCTGGGTGGAGATTTTAATTTACCAGATATAGACTGGGAGTCTCAAACGTTTATAACTGGTGGCAGGACAAAGAAACCAGTGAAATCTTTTTAAGTGCATTACCTGAAAACTACCTTCAGCAGTTATACAGAGAACCGACTCATGGCGATAACAATTTAGACCTTCTGGTGACTAACAGACCTGTACTAGTTGAAACAGTTAAGGCAGAACAGGGAACCAGCGATCATAAAGTAGTTACTGCATCGATGGTTTCAGCCGTAAACAGAAATATTAAAAAAGGTAGGAAGATTTTTTTGTTTAGCAAAAGTGACAAAAAGCAGATTTCAGAGTACTTCACAACTCAACACAAAAGTTTTATCTCAAGTACAGATAGTGTTGAGGATCAGTGGACAAAGTTCAAAAACATCGCACAATATGCATTAGATGAGTATGTGCCAAGCAAGATCATAAGAGATAGAAAAGAGCCACCGTGGTACAACAACCGAGTTAGAAAACTGCTATGGAAGCAAAGGGAACTTCACAGCAAAAATAAACATAGCCAAAGCCGTGCAGACAAACAAAAATTACACGAAGCGAAATGTAGTGTGAGGAGGGCTATGCGAGAGGCTTTCAATGAATTCGAAAGTAAAATTCTATGTACTGACTTAGCAGAAAATCCTAAGAAATTATGGTCTTATGTCAAAGTGGTAGGTGGATCAAAACAAAATGTCCAGACACTCTATGACCATAATGGTACTGAAACAGAGGATGACAGACTAAAGGTCGAAATACTAAATGTCTTTTTCCAAAGCTGTTTTGCAGAGGAAGACTGCACTGTAGTTCCTTCTCTGGACTGTCGCACAGATGACAAAACGGTAGATACTAAAATAGATGACAGAGGGATAGAGAAACAATTCAAATCGCTCAAAGAGGAAAGGCCGCTGGACCTGATGGGATACCACTTCAATTTTACACAGAGTACGCGAAGAAACTTGCCCCCCTTCTTGCACCAGTGTACCATAGTTCTCTAGAAGAGTGCAGCGTTCCAAAAGATTGGAAAAGGGCACAGGTCATCCACATTTTCAAGAAGGGACATTGAACAGATATGCAGAACTATAGCCCTATATCTCTAATGTCGATCAGTTGTAGAATTTTGGAACACGTATTATGTTTGAGTGTAATGACTTTTCTGGAGGCTAGAAATCTACTCTGTAGTAATCAGCATGGGTTTCGAAAAAGACGATCGTGTAAAACTCAGCTCGCGCTATTCGTCCACGAGACTCAGAGGGCCATAGACATGGGTTTACAGGTACATGTGTTGTTTCTTGACTTCTGCAAGGCATTTCATACAGTTCCCCACAGTCACTTAATGAACAAAGTAAGAGCATATGGACTATCACACAAATTGTGTAATTGGATTGAAGAGTTCCTAGATAACAGAATGCGCCATGTCATTCTCAATGGAGAGAAGTCTTCTGAAGTAGGTGTACCGCAGGGAAGTGTTGTAGGACCATTGCTATTCACAAAATATATATATATATATATATATATATATATATATATATGACCTTGCGGATAACATCGTTAACTTCACTGAGGCTTTTTGTGGATGATGCTGTAGTATATCAAGAGGGTGTAACAATGGAAAATTGTACTGAAATGCAAGAGGATCTGCAACAAACTGACGCATGGTGCAGGGAATGGCAATTGAATCTCAATGTAGACAAGTGTAATGTGCTGCAAATACAAAGAAAGAAAGATCCTTTATCATTTAGCTACAATATAGCAGGTCAGCAACTGGAAGCAGTTAATTCCATAAATTATCTGGGAGTAGGCATTAGGAGTGATTTAAAATGGAATGACCATAAAAAATTAATCGTCGGTAAAGCAGATGCCAGACTGAGATTCATTGGAAGAATGCTAAGTAAATGCAGTCCAAAAACAAAGGAAGTAGGTTACAGTACACTTTTTCGCCCACTGCTTGAATACTGCTCACAGGTGTGAGATCCATAACCAGATAGGGTTGATAGAAGAGATAGAGAAGATCCAAGTGCGGTTCATTACAGGATCATTTAGTAATCGCAAAAGCGTTACAGAGATGATAGATAAACTCCAGTGGAAGACTCTGCAAGAGAGACGCTCAGTAGCTCGGTACAGGCTTTTGTTGAAGTTTCGAGAACATTCCTTCACTGAGGAGTCAAGCAGTATGTTGCTCCAAAAAATGTTCAAATGTGTGTGAAATCTTATGGGACTTAACTGCTAAGGACCAGCCGCACAGTCCATGACTGCAGCACCTTAGAGCACTCGGCTAATCCCGCACGGCTATGTTGCTCCCTCCTATGTATATCTCGCGAAGAGACCATGAGGACAAAATCAGAGAGATTAGAGCCCACACAGAGGCATACAGATAATCTTTCTTCCCACGAACAATACGAGACTGGAATAGAAGGGAAAACCGATAGAGGTACTCAAGGTACCCTCCGCCACACACTGTCAGGTGGCTTGCGGAGTATGGATGTAGATGTAGATTTGCTCGAATTGTTGTCTAGTAATCCGAGAAAACAGCTTCCTAGGTATCCTATATTAGATGAGCAGACAGTACACAAAACTGTGTGCATCATGTTGTTTTTGTTGATTCACTGTCAGGCTATAAGTTTAAAGATTTCAGATTGGATCCATTAACATGGCTAGATTTTATTGCTTCATTTGTATCTTGTCTCTTTGAGTGTTCTCCATATATGAAAAAAATGTCAACTTAATTCATCTGGATGCAAAAGGTGAAGACCCAAAGTTAAAGCAATGGTAACAGGCTATTATTGGCATAACAGGCTACTATTGGCATCAGTCATCACCTGAGAAACATTTCTCACACATGTTCTGAAACAGTATGAACTGATTACAGAGCTTTGGCATGATGAGCAACAAAGAACTTCATCAAACTTAACTCTGCAGCCACTTGGCGTTGACTAGCTACAATGTCGTCCTGTGCCAATTTGGCACGGAGCAGCAAGCAATCATCTCATCGGTCTTCTCCAAGCAGTTGTGAACTCTCAAGAGTACTTCCCGTACAAGTAGTGGCTCAATTGCCATCACAAGACTAAGCACACCCTGTTCCAGTCATCTCACCAAGAAAAATCCCTAGCAGAACTTGAAATTGAACCCAAGTCCTCTGCATGAAGAGTCAGACTATTCAGCTACAGAGATGGGAACTAGTGGAACCTAAATATGTCTAAAAGCTGCAATATTATTCTTGTACTTTTCCTCTAGTGTTGTAGGCTCAACACAATATTCACTTAAATCATATAGTCCAAAAAGGGGTTTAAAATCCACAAAATCTGAATACATTTAGGACTGAAGAATAATTATTTTACTACAATATAATTTCCGTTCTGAAATAAATGGTTGCATAAAGTTTCAGCATAAATTCTATAATGACTACGACATTACAAAAGAAAACTGAGTGACAAAAGTGCTGGCCAGTGCTTACCTTCAGGAGAAATGTGAAATCGTCCACCACTGTCCTAGCTTTTGGGACTGATAGTTCCAGTTCCTTCCTTGGTGAGGAGAGGGGGATAGTTTGCAAAAGTTCAAAAAGGAAGTACATGTCAAACAGACCCCAGGATGAGAGGAATCCACCAGTTGTAAGGAAGTGGGGAGACAGAGAACTCATCCCGGGCACTGAATGAATTGATCTTTTTTAACTTTTCCCAATCCATTACTCTTATAGAACCATAGTTCAAAAGCTAGGATCGTGTTTGTAATTATATATATATCTGTCAGCAGCAGTGACATTTCTCCTGATGATAAACAATGGCCAGCAATTTTCTCTCTCAATTTTATGGTTTTCTTGAAAAATTGTTTACTTTAGGAATATTTATGCAAGAAAATTTGTCATGACAGGTTTTCACTGATATCTTGTCTATAAACTATCCTGTAAAAGAATAGTATTTATTGTGAACTTCTGTGCACTCACTTCATCCATAAGACTTGCAACTTCAGCTTTGCACCTTATATCTGTATCCAGTAGGGTGGAAGTACAATGCACATTATTCCCTGAAAATGCTATGCCAACAATTGCTCCTGCCTTTGAACACTTCTTCTCATCATTTGTTACAAAATGGAACTGATTAAAAAATCCACCTCCAATTACAAATTGTTCTGGCTGCCTGTGAAAAGAAACAAATATTAATGTATGTGATAGAAGCAAGAACAAAAATTAAATTGCATTCTTTTAGCAAAAGGAAATAATGCACGGACTCTATAAACAATTGTTGCAGATGGTGGTCTCAAATGATTTACATAATCCATAAACAAATACTTAATGGAGAGTAACATGCTATTTATGAAGTTTCATAAAAGCAAACTTTGTGTGTTCAACTCTAAAACATGTTTTGTAAGGTAGTATATTTGCACATGAGGTACCTCGTCTATATTTTGTTGCATTTTACTCTCTCTTGTTCTCTGTCTAAGTTGCATTCACATTTGAGTTAATGGTGACTAGTTTTGAACAAATCCGTTCAGTTTCAAACTATTACTAGAGTCATTCTCATGTGATTAACGAGCTAATTTCATAGTGTAATATTTGTACATTTTGAGCCTCTCAACAGTTCACGCTGAACATTCTCTGCCTTAAAAATGAACAAATACTATTGGATCTAGTCACCATTAACAGAAATGTAAACATAACTAATCGTAAGACAGGAAACTAAAGAAATAATAAAATTAATTAAAGTTGCTGTTCCTCCTCCTGACAAAACAATGTCAGAGTTCCACAAACTGTATTGTATATGTGATATGGCATGGAAAGTCTTTGGTGGAGTATAAATAATTTGGAGTAAAGGTAACAACTCTCTGAATAGCTGAGTAGATCTTGCACAAATCCTTTTTCAGAGCCATAGAATGTTGTGTACTCATGCACCCATAGTCGTTGCATCTGCAGTGATGAGCAGTCCCTCACGAAATATATGATGAGCAGTCCCTCACGAAATATACCAAAGATCTCACTGAAGCCTTCACAATCCGTAATTATCCTCCCAATCCTGTACAAAAATAAATCTCCTGTCCTTTATCTTTCCAGTCCCCCCACCACCTCCCAAAGTCACACCATCTGGCCACAGAGAAGCATTCCCCTCGTAACTCAGTGCCACCCAGGACTGGGGCAACTGAACTGCATTCTCCACCAGGGTTTCTACTAACTCTCATTGTGCCCTGAAATGAGAATTTCCTGCCTGCTATCCTGCCCACCCCTCCCATAGTGGTACTCCACCATCCACCGAACGTACACAATATACTCACTTGTACCTACACAACACCTGCTCCCTACCCCTTACCTCATGGCTCCCCTGTATTAGACCTAGATGTAAGACCTGTCCCATGCATCCTCCCACCACCACCTACTCCAGTTCAGTCACAAACATCACCTATTCATCAAAGACAGGGATACTTGTGGAACTAGTCATGTGATCTACAAGCTAAACTGCAACCACTGCGCTGCATTCTATGTGGGAATGACAATCAACAAGCTGTCTGTCTGCATGAATGCCCACCGACAAACTATGGCCAAGAAACAAAAGGTTCCACCCTACTGCTGAGCACATTGCCAAACATGACATCCTCCATTTCAATAACTGCTTCACATCCTGTGCCATACGAATCCTTCCCGCTTCCCAACAGCTTTTCTGAATTGCACAGGTGGGAACTTTCTCTGCAATACATCCTATATTCCTGTAACCCTCCTGGCCTCAACCTTCGTTAGTCATTGTATGCACCCATCCAGCGCCTTCCCTGTTCGCATTCAGGCACTACACAGCCTGCATTCCACCATCACACTCAGTCTTTTTACTTCTCTCATTTTCTGCTACCCCCCCCCCCCCCCCCCCCCCAACTGCACCCTTGTCCTTCGCCTAACCTCCCGACTGCACATAGCTGCCCAAACCTGTCTCCAACATGTTGCTGCGTGCTCCCAAAGCACTGCACTGTCCGCCACCCTCTACCCTACTATCCCTCCCCCTCCCCGCCCCAGCCTCCTCCATACCTGCACACAGTCACCATTCCCATCATGCACTGGTGCTGCTGCTCGCAATGTGGTGTCAGTTGCCTGAGACTGCAGTCGTGTGTGAGTGTTGCATGCGTGTGCATGTGTGTGTCACCTATTTTTGACAAAGGCCTTACTAACTGAAAGCTTTATTTGTGACAGTCTTTTTGTTGTGCTCATCTGCGACTCAGCATCTCCACTATATGGTGAGTGGTAGATTTCCTTTTCATAATATTGTAAGAATAATAATAATAATAATGATAATAATAATGACACTAATGATACTAATAACAATAATAATACTATAAAAAATTGGCTCACCAAGTGGCAGGTCTGGGGAGACCTACCAGTAAATCTCCTTGGACCCAGGGTTCTGGGGGCTTTTCCGAACTATGTCCCTTTTCCTAAACCTCTCCAGTCCTTTTCTTTCATCCCTGTTCCTTTCCCTTCAACCCCTCTGCTGGAAGGAGGAGCCACTGGCTCCCAAAGCTTGCATAAATAAGACCTTCTCTCTCTCTCTCTCTCTCTCTCTCTCTCTCTCTCTCTCTCTCTCTCTGTGTGTGTGTGTGTGTGTGTGTGTGTGTGTGTGTGTGTGTGTGTGTGTGTCCTCCTGCCGCTGCTTGGTGAGTAGATTTTTTTTTACCTACCTAGTTACATTACACTGTCAAAAATAGATCATATATAATATTAATAATAATTATTATAATAATAAAGCACATTTAGAATGATACAGATCAGCATAGCACATTTTAAGCCGCGTTAAGTATTATCAGAAGTGAAAGAGATAAAGAAAGAAAAAACTGAAATGATAGTGACAGAAACTGTTAGGCATGAACAGAATATAAATAGAGAACTCTGCCAACAAGGGGTAGGGGAAAGGTGTGGAGGAGGGGGACTGAAGAAAGTGAGCTGCATGGAGTCTGGGAGAGATGACTATTGTGACAGAATGTGGAGCATCAGCAGTATTTTGAAGTTTGGAAAGAATTTAATTTCTCTGACATTTTGAGGAAGATCCCTGATCAGGTTCATGATACAGAAAATGATTTTGAGAACATGACAGTATTATGTGATGGAACACACAGGATTTTACTTTGTTGATAATGTATATTTTGCTGTGTTGACCAGATAGTATTCTAAGAGTTGGCGACAAATATGTAGTAGTGCAGTGATGGGAGACAACGGTAAAGCAAACATGGATTATGATAGTCTCTACACCTATTGGCACATAGCCACGATGATTTTTCATAGGCACGGGGGATACAGTTGAAAAAGTGTACATCAGAAATGTATCAATACTAGAGAAGGAAAGTTTCCACTCACCATATAGCGGAGATGCTGAGTCGCGATAGGCACAACAAGAAGATTCACACAATTACAGCTTTTGGCCATTAAGGTCTCTGCCAGCAGTAGCAGTAGAGTAGCAGTACACACACACACACACACACACACACACACACACACACACACACACACGAAGCACAACTTGCACACACATCTGCAGTTTCAGAGAACTGAAACCACACTGCGAGCAGCAGCACCAGTGCATCATTCATCATGCACTGGTGCTGCTGCTCGCAGTGTGGTTTCAGTTCTCTGAGACTGCAGATGTGTGTGCAAGTTGTGTGTGTGTGTGTGTGTGTGTGTGTGTGTGTGTGTGTGTGTGTGTGTGTCTACTGCTGACTAAGGCCTTAATGGCCGAAAGCTATAATTGTGTGAATCTTTTTGTTATGCCTATTGCGACTCAGCATCTTCACTATATGGTGAATGGAACTTTCCTTCTCTGGTATTGTTACATTCCATCCTGGATTTTCCATTGTTTCATCAGAAATGCACTATACACAAGCATTAATCACCTGTTCCAGCCTGTGTCCTTGCAGAATAGATCACCATAATCAAGTATGCTCAAAAGAAATACTTTTTTATATCTATGTGGTGAGTGAAATGACACTAATGCCTTCTTGCCGACTGAATTTGTATTTCAGTCCAGTCTAAGTGATGGCCCAGTATTATTTGCCTACTGACAACTCTGCACCTCAACTTTTTTGGAGAGTACTTAAATGTAAGCATAGTACAGTATCACAGTGGCATGAATTATTTACAAGCCTGGGTGTTTTGTTTGAATTGCTTCATATAAACTGCCTAGAACTTCCATACAGAAGTCCTTATCAGCTAAACCACTTGATAGGCAGAACTTTCACTACATTATATTACTGGACTTAAGAATGTTGCACATTATTCCAAACTTACAGCAAAATTAATTCAAAAGAATTTTTCAGTTTTTTCAGCAAGTTGTAAGTTATCAAGTGTGCAATAAATAATTTGAAGCAAAGGCAAAAAGTAATACATCGTCTTACTGAATTTCTTCAGGTCAAAACAAAAGTAATGAATTGGTAAAAAGCTGTATGATTAATGAAGTGTTAACTTTTTCCAGGCATTCTGTTGTCAGCAGTACAGCTTTTATTAATTCACTTTCTCATGGATCGAATTGTCTAACAAGGACATTAGCAATAAAAAGACCCATAGGATCAGTTGGCTCATCAGCTGAAATCCAGATCTTTTATTTTTTACTTCATCTTAAGCGATTTTCATTACTTCATTGTAACATTCACTCATGTGACATTTCCACAAATTTGACTCACTGTGCACAGATTCGTCTGTAATTTCTCCAAAAACAGTCCTAAGGGGACTTGAACGTGAATAATATGTGAATAACTGACAAAAAATCGATTATATAATTTTTGTCTTAAAAAATTCTCTATAGTTTTCTGAACGAGAAAAAGTTTACTTCCAGGAAAATGGACCACAGGAAGAACCAAAATTAGAGGAATTTAAAAATGGTTGCACGAACTATATCACCACCATGGCACACAGTAAGCTCTGTTAAAAATAAAGTTTTGCTCTCATTTGTTTCATTTTGATGACATTTTAGTCCCTTAAGTTGGTTAACCTGTGAAAGCTTTACAGTTGCTTATCTTTTGTTTATGCAGAGAGTTTTAGTCACAGTTTGCTGTTGTTTTGGGGCGAATATTTTGTTTACAGCGAAGTAATTGTGTGTATGAGTTTCTCATTGTGTGTGTGAGTTGCTTATTTCATTTTGAAGCAATGGTAAGAATTAAGATAGTAAACAACATAAATTTTATGGAAATCGGTTCACCAAATGGATTAACTCTGCTAATACTGAAAAGCAACGTGTCGATTCACGTTGTGTTATTGTTGAACACTCGGCTCTATCTGAACAAATAAATAAAGTTTCGCAATTTAAGGAATGTGGCAATAGTGGTGTGAAGGTAGCTGATGTGATACGTGCTAGAAGAGGTTGTGCATCACAATTAAGAACTGTTTATAACTTTTGTGATTGAAGCAAATGTGGTTATACTTGTGTAACTAAACAGACAGTGTATACCACAAATAATAAACTTGGTTATGCTATGAGATGTATAGGCAAATGATATAGTAGTGCACAAATTTTCTGTGCTCTTATACACTTACCTCGCCCTACAAGGTATGACAGGTACAATAAAATTATTCTACAGACTTTAGAAGAAGTAGCAAATGATAGTATAAAAAATGCTGTTCAGGAAAGTATAGACATGAATGACAGCAACACACGTACGTCTGCAGCCCTGGGTGCAACCTGGCAATGAAGAGGCCATAGTTCCCTAAATAATGTAGTGACAGCTACATCCTTGGACAATGGTAAAGTCATTGATGCGGAATGTATTACCAAGTACTGTCATGGCTGTACTAATGGAACTCAAAACCATAAAGGTTTGGTTAATTTTAGTGGTTATAATGGAGGGATGGAATCTGAAGGTGTTGCGAAGATATTTCACAGGTCCGTGGAGAAATATGATGTGATGTATACATCTTGACTAGGAGATGAAGACCCAAAAGTGTACCAGAAAGTTTGTGAATCCAAACCTTATGGTGACACAAAAATTGAAAATATGGAAAATGTTGGACATGTCCAGAAAGGGTTACGTACAAGATTGTGTAACTTGGAGAGGAATTTGAAGGGAAAGAACTTAGCTGATGGTAAGTGCATTAGTGGACGTGGTCGGCTTACAGATGAAGAAATAAACAGGTTGCAGTATTGTTACGGACAACCAATAAGATAAAATAAAAATTACCTTGAGGGAATAAAAGGGAGTATGGGCTACCTTATTTCATAAATCCTCCACAGATGGCAACCCATGTCATGCACTCTGCCCATGTGGCAGTGATTTACGGTGTGGCTACCAGAGTGTTGTTACTCAAGGTGAGACCTACAACCATAAACATTCTTTGCCATTTGCTATAATGGAAGTTATAAAATCTATATAGGGATCTTAGTGGTACAAGATTATTAGAGAAATGTTTACATGGTAGGACTCAAAATCCAAATGTAAGTTTCAACAATTTTATATGGGAACGGATACCAAAAACTGATGTAGTAGGGCTAAATACTTTAAAAATAGGTGTGATGATGATGATCTCTGTTTCAATGATGGCGCAGTGTCAAGGCTTAATGTTATAGAAGTGATGGGAGTGCATGGTGGACTACATACACATAGAGCTCTAATAACCATTGACCGAAGGAGAGACTTCGAAGCAGAAGAATCAGTATTGGAAGCCACCAAAGAAGCAAGAATAAGAAAAAGAAGTGTGAAAAAGAGAAGAGAGGAAGAACAACACAGGAAACAAGATGAATATGGACCTGGGATGCATTAATGCCATGCAAGTTTAATAGAAAAAGCAAGTTTCAACTTTAACTTGAATTTCCCGAAAGTTATTTCATATTCTGGTATACTATGGCTAAAAACTAAAGAGTGTTGAAATTTTGTATACAGTCTTAAAATATGCTTACCTAAAAAGTAGACTTCTCTTGTGACTTAACTTTGAAAATAAAATGCTTTTCTCACAAAAAAACCCTGAATTCATTTCAAAAATTTTTGATAGTCATACTTAAATTATTTTTGCCACAATTTACGACAACACCATCTTTTCAATAGTCTGCTTTGAAGATAATAGTGTAAAGAACTTACAGGAAAACAATAAACTTTCTACTTTGTTTGTATTTTGAGTAATGTGTACCTATGATGTGCATAAATAATTAGCATGGTGTATTTCACTTGCACAAAAAAAAATATATATAATTAAAAAAAAGCGTGAGAGCTAAAGCTGTGGTTCTCACATAAAAATGTTCCCAAAAGATGTCTTAAAAGACAGCAAGCATTATATGGGCTAACAAATCTTATTCTTTGAGTTACACTGTTTAGAAAACTGAATTTTTTCAAGGTTTCCCCTTATATTCACAGGCCAGTCCCCTTGACATAGTATATACGAAAGCGCTGGCAGGTCGATAGACACACAAACAAACACACAAAATTCAAGCTTTCGCAACAAACTGTTGCCTCATCAGTAAAGAGGGAAGGAGAGGGGAAGACGAAAGGAAGTGGGTTTTAAGGGAGAAGGTAAGGAGTCATTCCAATCCCGGGAGCGGAAAGACTTACCTTAGGGGGAAAAAAGGACAGGTATACACTCGCACACACGCACATATCCATCCACACATACAGACACAAGCAGACATATTTAAAGACAAAGAGTTTGGGCAGAGATGTCAGTCGAGGCAGAAGTGTAGAGGCAAAGAAGTTGTTGAAAGACAGGTGAGGTATGAGTGGCGGCAACTTGAAATTAGCGGAGATTGAGGCCTGGCAGATGACGAGAAGAGAGGATATACTGAAGGGCAAGTTCCCATCTCCGGAGTTCGGATAGGTTGGTGTTGGTGGGAAGTATCCAGATAACCCGGACGGTGTAACACTGTGCCAAGATGTGCTGGCTGTGCACCAAGGCATGTTTAGCCACAGGGTGATCCTCATTACCAACAAACACTGTCTGCCTGTGTCCATTCATGCGAATGGACAGTTTGTTGCTGGTCATTCCCACATAGAATGCATCACAGTGTAGGCAGGTCAGTTGGTAAATCAAGTGGGTGCTTTCACACGTGGCTCTGCCTTTGATCGTGTACACCTTCCGGGTTACAGGACTGGAGTAGGTGGTGGTGGTGGGAGGGTGCATGGGACATGTTTTGCATCGGGGGCGGTTACAAGGATAGGAGCCAGAGGGTAGGGAAGGTGGTTTCGGGATTTCATAGGGATGAACTAACAGGTTACGAAGGTTAGGTGGACGGCGGAAAGACACTCTTGGCGGAGTGGGGAGGATTTCATGAAGGATGATCTCATTTCAGGGCAGGATTTGAGGAAGTCGTATCACTGCTGGAGAGCCACATTCAGAGTCTGGTCCAGTCCCGGAAAGTATCCTGTCACAAGTGGGGCACTTTTGTGGTTCTTCTGTGGGGGATTCTGGGTTTGAGGGGATGAGGAAGTGGCTCTGGTTATTTGCTTCTGTACCAGGTCGGGAGGGTAGTTGCGGGATGCGAAAGCTGTTGTCAGGTTGTTGGTGTAATGATTCAGGGATTCCGGACTGGAGCAGATTCGTTTGCCACGAAGACCTAGGCTGTAGGGAAGGGACCGTTTGATGTGGAATGGGTGGCAGCTGTCATAATGGAGGTACTGTTGCTTGTTGGTGGGTTTGATGTGGACGGACGTGTGAAGTTGGCCATTGGACAGGTGGAGGTCAACATCAAGGAAAGTGGCATGGGATTTGGAGTAGGACCAGGTGAAACTGATGGAACCAAAGGAGTTGAGGTTGGAGAGGAAATTCTGGAGTTCTTCTTCACTGTGAGTCCAGATCATGAAGATGTCATCAATAAATCTGTACCAAACTTTGGGTTGGCAGACTTGGGTAACCAAGAAGGCTTCCTCTAAGCGACCCATGAATAGGTTGGCATACGAGGGGGCCATCCTGGTACCCATGGCTGTTCCCTTTAATTGTTGGTATGTCTGGCCTTCAAAAGTGAAGAAGTTGTGGGTCAGGATGAAGCTGGCTAAGGTAATGAGGAAACAGGTTTTAGGTAGGGTGGCAAGTGATCGGCGTGAAAGGAAATGCTCCATCGCAGCGAGGCCCTGGACGTGCGGAATATTTGTGTATAAGGACGTGGCATCAATGGTTACAAGGATGGTTTCCGGGGGTAACAGATTGGGTAAGGATTCCAGGCGTTCAAGGAAGTGGTTGGTGTCTTTGATGAAGGATGGGAGACTGCATGTAATGGGTTGAACGTGTTGATCTACGTAGGCAGAGATACGTTCTGTGGGGGCGTGGTAACCAGCTACAATGGGGCGGCCGGGATGATTGGGTTTGTGGATTTTAGGAAGAAGGTAGAAGGTAGGGGTGCGGGGTGTCGGTGGGGTCAGGAGGTTGATGGAGTCAGGTGAAAGGTTTTGCAGGGGGCCTAAGATTCTGAGGATTCCTTGAAGCTCCGCCTGGACATCGGGAATGGGGTTACCTTGACAAACTTTGTATGTGGTGTTGTCTGAAAGCTGACGCAGTCCCTCAGCCACATACTCCTGACGATCAAGTACCACGGTCGTGGAACCCTTGTCCGCTGGAAGAATGACGATGGATCTGTCAGCCTTCAGATCACGGATAGCCTGGGCTTCAGCAGTGGTGATGTTGGGTGTAGGATTAAGGTTTTTTTAAGAAGGATTGAGATGCAAGGCTGGAAGTCAGAAATTCCTGAAAGGTTTGGAGAGGGTGATTTTGAGGAAGAGGAGGTGGGTCCCGCTGTGACGGAGGACGGAACTGTTCCAGGCAGGGTTCAATTTGGATGGTGTCTTGGGGAGTCGGATCATTAGGAGTAGGATTAGGATCATTTTTCTTCGTGGCAAAGTGATACTTCCAGCAGAGAGTACGAGTGTAGGACAGTAAATCTTTGACGAGGACTGTTTGGTTGAATCTGGGAGTGGGGCTGAAGGTGAGGCCTTTGGATAGGACAGAGGTTTCGGATTGGGAGAGAGGTTTGGAGGAAAGGTTAACTTCTGAATTAGGGTGTTGTGGTTCCAGATTGTGTTGATCGGAATTTAGAGGTTTTGGAGGGAGTGGAGCTGGAAGTGGGAGATTGAGTAGATGGGAGAGACTGGGTTTGTGTGCAATGAGAGGAGGTTGAGGTTTGCTGGAAAGGCTGTGAAGGGTGAGTGAGTTGCCTTTCCGGAGGTGGGAAACCAGGAGATTGGATAGTTTTTTGAGGTGGAGGGTGGCTATCCGTGATCTGAAGGCTGACCGATCCATCGTCATTCTTCCGGCGGACAAGGGTTCCACGACCGTGGTACTTGATCGTCGGGAGTATGTGGCTGAGGGACTGCGTCAGCTTTCAGACAACACCACATACAAAGTTTGTCAAGGTAACCCCATTCCCGATGTCCAGGCGGAGCTTCAAGGAATCCTCAGAACCTTAGGCCCCCTGCAAAACCTTTCACCTGACTCCATCAACCTCCTGACCCCACCGACACCCCGCACCCCTACCTTCTACCTTCTTCCTAAAATCCACAAACCCAATCATCCCGGCCGCCCCATTGTAGCTGGTTACCACGCCCCCACAGAACGTATCTCTGCCTACGTAGATCAACACGTTCAACCCATTACATGCAGTCTCCCATCCTTCATCAAAGACACCAACCACTTCCTTGAACGCCTGGAATCCTTACCCAATCTGTTACCCCCGGAAACCATCCTTGTAACCATTGATGCCACGTCCTTATACACAAATATTCCGCACGTCCAGGGCCTCGCTGCGATGGAGCATTTCCTTTCACGCCGATCACCTGCCACCCTACCTAAAACCTGTTTCCTCATTACCTTAGCCAGCTTCATCCTGACCCACAACTTCTTCACTTTTGAAGGCCAGACATACCAACAATTAAAGGGAACAGCCATGGGTACCAGGATGGCCCCCTCGTATGCCAACCTATTCATGGGTCGCTTAGAGGAAGCCTTCTTGGTTACCCAAGTCTGCCAACCCAAAGTTTGGTACAGATTTATTGATGACATCTTCATGATCTGGACTCACAGTGAAGAAGAACTCCAGAATTTCCTCTCCAACCTCAACTCCTTTGGTTCCATCAGTTTCACCTGGTCCAACTCCAAATCCCATGCCACTTTCCTTGATGTTGACCTCCACCTGTCCAATGGCCAACTTCACACGTCCGTCCACATCAAACCCACCAACAAGCAACAGTACCTCCATTATGACAGCTGCCACCCATTCCACATCAAACGGTCCCTTCCCTACAGCCTAGGTCTTCATGGCAAACGAATCTGCTCCAGTCCGGAATCCCTGAATCATTACACCAACAAACTGACAACAGCTTTCGCATCCCGCAACTACCCTCCCGACCTGGTACAGAAGCAAATAACCAGAGCCACTTCCTCGTCCCCTCAAACCCAGAATCCCCCACAGAAGAACCACAAAAGTGCCCCACTTGTGACAGGATACTTTCCGGGACTGGACCAGACTCTGAATGTGGCTCTCCAGCAGGGATACGACTTCCTCAAATCCTGCCCTGAAATGAGATCCATCCTTCATGAAATCCTCCCCACTCCGCCAAGAGTGTCTTTCCGCCGTCCACCTAACCTTCGTAACCTGTTAGTTCATCCCTATGAAATCCCGAAACCACCTTCCCTACCCTCTGGCTCCTATCCTTGTAACCGCCCCCGATGCAAAACCTGTCCCATGCACCCTCCCACCACCACCTACTCCAGTCCTGTAACCCGGAAGGTGTGCACAATCAAAGGCAGAGCCACGTGTGAAAGCACCCACGTGATTTACCAACTGACCTGCCTACACTGTGATGCATTCTATGTGGGAATGACCAGCAACAAACTGTCCATTCGCATGAATGGACACAGGCAGACAGTGTTTGTTGGTAATGAGGATCACCCTGTGGCTAAACATGCCTTGGTGCACAGCCAGCACATCTTGGCACAGTGTTACACCGTCCGGGTTATCTGGATACTTCCCACCAACACCAACCTATCCGAACTCCGCAGATGGGAACTTGCCCTTCAGTATATCCTCTCTTCTCGTCATCCGCCAGGCCTCAATCTCCGCTAATTTCAAGTTGCCGCCACTCATACCTCACCTGTCTTTCAACAACTTCTTTGCCTCTACACTTCTGCCTCGACTGACATCTCTGCCCAAACTCTTTGTCTTTAAATATGTCTGCTTGTGTCTGTATGTGTGGATGGATATGTGCGTGTGTGCGAGTGTATACCTGTCCTTTTTTCCCCCTAAGGTAAGTCTTTCCGCTCCCGGGATTGGAATGACTCCTTACCCTCTCCCTTAAAACCCACTTCCTTTCGTCTTCCCCTCTCCTTCCCTCTTTCCTGATGAGGCAACAGTTTGTTGCGAAAGCTTGAATTTTGTGTGTATGTTTGTGTGTCTATCGACCTGCCAGCGCTTTTGTTTGGTAAGTCATCTCATCTTTGTTTTTATATATATATATATATATATATATATATATATATATATATATATATATATATATATATATATATATATATATATATATATATATATATATATATATATATATAAACAAAGATGATGTGACTTACCAAATGAAAGTGCTGGCAGGTCGACAGACACACAAACAAACACAAACATACACACAAAATTCAAGCTTTCGCAACAAACTGTTGCCTCATCAGGAAAGAGGGAAGGAGAGGGAAAGACGAAAGGATGTGGGTTTTAAGGGAGAGGGTAAGGAGTCATTCCAATCCCGGGAGCGGAAAGACTTACCTTAGGGGGAAAAAAGGACGGGTATACACTCGCACAAACACACATATCCATCCACACATATACAGGCACAAGCTTGTGCCTGTATATGTGTGGATGGATATGTGTGTTTGTGCGAGTGTATACCCGTCCTTTTTTCCCCCTAAGGTAAGTCTTTCCGCTCCCGGGATTGGAATGACTTCTTACCCTCTCCCTTAAAACCCACATCCTTTCGTCTTTCCCTCTCCTTCCCTCTTTCCTGATGAGGCAACAGTTTGTTGCGAAAGCTTGAATTTTGTGTGTATGTTTGTGTGTCTGTCGACCTGCCAGCACTTTCATTTGGTAAGTCACATCATCTTTGTTTTTAGATATATATTTCCTACGTGGAATGTTTCCCTCTATTATAACCATATCATATATATATATATATATGGTTATAATAAAGGGAAACATTCCACATAGGAAAAATATATCTAAAACCAAAGATGATGTGACTTACCAAATGAAAGCGCTGGCAGGTTGATAGACACACAAACAAACACAAACATACTCACAAAATTCAAGCTTTCGCAACAAACTGTTTTCTCATCAGGAAAGAGGGAAGGAGAGGGAAAGACGAAAGGATGTGGGTTTTAAGGGAGAGGGTAAGGAGTCATTCCAATCCCAGGAGCGGAAAGACTTACCTTAGGGGGGAAAAAAGGACGGGTATACACTCGCGCACACACACATATCCATCCACACATATACAGACACAAGCAGACGTATTTAAAGACAAAGAGTTTGGGCAGAGATGTCAGTCGAGGCAGAAGTGCAGAGGCAAAGATGTTGTTGAATGACAGGAATATATATGAATGACAGGAATATATATAAATGCGGCGTTTCAATCACAACAATGTAAGTCATACAGATTCATGTTCAAACTGAAGACAGATTTAACACAATTAAAAAGGAATTCTGCCAAAGTTCCAATCTCAACTCATTACCCATCTCACTCAAGCTACCCTGCAGAATGACCTATGGATGAAGAACCTTGTGCTACCTGGAATGTGTGTGTGTAGATGTTATTGGGATTGACTGTGATCATGCTGTTGACAACTTGTTGTCAACTGGTGACTACAAGTTTGACCTGGCGTCTTTATTAACACTTCAGGTGTTTTCGTGTGTATGTACACCTGAAGTGATTTTTGTATGTTAAAAACAAATGACAGTACAGAGCCAACATTTAATTTACTACGAGATGTACCAGGATTTTCAATGGATTATCAAATAATAAAATTGATGCCAATTTTTTTTGGCATGACAAAAACAAATGTAGTAATAAGAACACCAATTACAGCAGCTACAAGAACAACATAACATACTACTGGATTAATGTAAAAAAAACTGTGGGATTATGTCTTACAAAAACAGCAGAAAACTCCTCCAGCATCAACACAGGTCACTGCACTCCTGCCAGCAATTACCATTCGAGGATGCCGAAGAGGATTGGGAGTTACAAGTCAAATGATTGTGACAGCATCTTGCAGCTTTTAAGGTAGTGGACATATGAGGACATCAAGCCTTCTTTTTATCATTGTCTGCATAAAATGTATTTTACTTGTTTTTTAAGCTGGTCCCAGCAGTAGAATGAGAAACTTTTACATTAGTAGAAATGTGTGACCCATTAGAAGTACACAGTCACAAGTAAATGAATATTGTGGCCACAAAGTTATATTTTTATCAAAAGCACAAAAGTGAGAATGAATTGTACATGTTATAGATAGCAGATTTACAATGAATAGGACATCAATGTGCCTTTAGATGTCAACAATGTCAGATGATTTACAAGGACACTTTTATTGATGCTGTAATTGTGCGGCATGCATTAGATAAGAAGGTATGACACAATGCTTTAAATTTAGAAGACCCATCACTAAACCAGGTATTATAGATTGCTCAAGCATTCAAGCTCATCCAGCAAGCCAACATGAAAACAGAATAGCAACCAAAAATAATGCTGGTATACAGTGCGTGTAGTGAATCAATTATCCAATATGTCAGACAGGGCCTGAGACTGACATTGAGCACGAACCGGGCATGTGGTGTGGCCACTAGAACTGAGCAGGGACTTCATGCCTGAGCAGCAAGCATCGTAAATAGTCAATAAAGTGTTCTGCACAGCCACTGCAGTCCTGTCCACAGTGCTCTATTATGCACACACTTAAACACTGCTGTTTTTGTAATGCTATATGCCAGTATTGCATCACATCAGCCCGGTTAGCAAGTCTCTGTAACACAAAATGGCACAGTCACACTTAAGTGAGCAAAGTGTTGCAATGTAAGTAAACATATAAGAAGCTCAATGTTACATTTGATCCAATACAACTTATAAATTGGTCATGACACTTTACATCAATAAGTATTTGGTACTATTTCAACTGGATGCAAGTGCAGCAGTAACATTGATCAATTTTGAAAGAAAGGCTGTGGCCGAAAGCTTTATGCGAGTGTCTTAATTGTGTCTGTCTGCAACCTGACGTGTCTTCTTTACAGTAATTAGCAATCTTGCCTTTTCGTACATTGCTGATATTCTCACCTGGAGTTTCCATTGTTTGAATACTAATTAATGTTATGTTCAGAACAGAAGCACGGTCCAAGCAAATGCTAAGAAGCACTCCTATTGTGGAAATGGGCTTGATGCATTCATTTCTTTTGGGTTCATTGTGCAAGATTCAATTAATTTAGTGGAACAAGACACTTCTTTCCAAAGTTAGATTAACTTTGAGAAGAATTAAATGTGAGTAATTAGGTCATATCTATAGTTTGTATAAAAAAATAAAAAAAATTCGAGCACAGCACTGTAGTTTTGTGGAAATTTTATGACTATAGTCAATCTGCCTAACAGAGCCTTGTGCCATTCCCTGGTTAGATGAGTTGCTAGCAAAACTGACTGGTGGGAAGTACTTTTAAGCTATAAACTTTTTGGTGCAAATAAATTATTATGCCAAATATATTCCTAAAGCTCCAAATATAATGTATGTTTTAAATGTGTTACACTGCAAGAGCATCACATTTATATTGTCAGAGGCATTTAAAACACATTTCACACCCCAAAGACATTACAGAAAAGCTAAGGTGTGCACCAGTCTTACCACTTCAACACACGGAAAGATGTTAGTAGCAATGGCATATGTCTCACAGTATGGGCTTGGAGAAATGGTGAGAGAAATGTAGACAATTCGGAAGATCACCAGCAACTAAGACAACTGATTATCGGTTGTGAGAGCCTTCACTGTTTGACAAAAAGCTAGTATTCAAAAAACATTCAGTGACTACAGCAATGGGCCCTGTTCTACAACAACCACATCTACATTCATGGTTGGCAAATCACTTTTAAGTTTATAGCAGAGGGTACTTCCAATTAAATAATGTATTAGGGTTTCTTCCCATTTCATTTGTGTATGGAGCACTGAAATAATGACTGCTTAGATAGTTCTGTGCATACAGTACTCAGTATTTGCGACTCCTTACCTCCTACAATTATGAAATCTGTTACAAGCTTACGAGTAAGCATGCAAATGCTACCTCACTGCCATGACCTTCATGGTGCAAGATTTGGTGTTTGATAAAGATAAAACAATTTGTCATGACCTAGACATGATGTTGCACGAAACTGCAGGGTGAAGCAAAAGTCTAGATACACCCTATAAAAGTTGAATGGTGTGAGGAATCATAATGGCATCTTGTATGGGATGTCTGTAGTTGGGGGCGTAAATAATAGGCGCTATGGCGACAGTGGTGGCCATCTTGGAATATGCCATCTTGGATTTGGGTTGTGTGTTTCAAATGGGAAGGGGTGTCATGTGGAACATTATTTTGAA